>NC_068435.1:15805434-16107934 GCF_023373465.1 Oncorhynchus keta
GGGCAACCTTGAACCCCATTGTTTTGGTGTATAGTACAATGTTAACATTAGCCTGCAGTAGCTAGGTGTTAAGAGAGGGTACCCAGCAGCCTATTTAGTTGGTGTGGAGCAGCAACAGTTGAGTTGAGGTTTCGGGTGCAAAAATAGGTGGAACTTATTTTACAGTGCAGGTGATGAGAAGACTGAATCCAGAGGTTGTACATACAACATATACAAGTGGGAAAGAATAGCTGTCAGAAATGTATAACTTGAATGGTGATTTGGTTGCACAATTCACATTACAATGGCCAATGCTAAAATTGTTAATAACTTAATTAGCATATAAATGCACGTTTTCGATAAACAATGAAACACCCCTTAATAACGGAGACCAAATACAAAGAAGTGCACCGACTGTGCCTAATAAATCCGAATTAATTGAAGATAAATCAAGAAATCTGTCATGAATATAAAAGTTTTTGCATCAGTCTAGTCGTGCAATTTAACATCTAGTTAAGATGTTTGGTGCAGTAATTCTCAAGTGTAACAATGTGCATGAAAACTAGTGGTGCACTGCAGGCAGTAGGGCCTAGCCCCCCTAATTGTTGACCAATCACCAACAAAGGGGTGTAGACTTCAGCTACCAAACTTCGACTTGCCTCAACAACACAAAAATGGTGTGGGAACAGCCCCCCAAAAAATGTAACTGCCAAAGACCCAAACAAACTGGAGTCAACTGTTTTGACTGAAGCATGTGACAGGCTTTACAACAGTTTGGCGACAGAACAAAATCAATACAAACTCTAAACTTCTCTAAATAATTGACATGATTGCCAGACTCTCACATTTGTGTCTTTACATATTACATTGCACAATGTTTTGAAGGCATTATAGCGATCTCATAGCCATAGGTTAGCAAGAAATGTTTGAACCAAATAATCAGTCCTTTTTTGTGGTAGCACAGCCGAAGCAGATTGGATAAGGCCTTGCTATTTGAAGCTAAAATATATGCATCTCCATCAGTCATGATGTGAAGAAATTCTCAAAGGTTAAATCTGATCAATGCTATCTTATGAATGAATCTCCATTTCACTGCATGAAATATCCTCTGATGACTGGCTTGAAAGCCCTCATGAGTTGAGACTGTGAGAGGGAGACCAAAAGAGAGGTAGGGAGGAGAACAGAATGTGGGAGAACTAGCCTGGTCTTCCACCGACTGATCGCGAGGCAGTGCAAATATTTTAGGTTCAAATAGCAAGGCCTTATCCAATCTGCTTCGCTTGTGCTACCATCCGCTTTTCACAAACCACTGTGAGAAGATAGTAAGCAAATGTTAGAATTGTTGCTCAACAATCTCACAATTAGGTGAACATGGCTAAATGTCAGAGCTTCTCTCACTGTAGAAGTCTGGAAACAGGCATTAACCAGAGCAAGGGTATGTTTCGGTGACCATATTACTGCCACACCGGAGACTGGACCATTATCCTGCACCTTTCTAAATCAAACAAATTACACACATATATATATTATTTAGTATATGTAAAGACACAATTAAATCAAGAATAGTGTGATGGGTAACAATATTAGCCTAGCAAGAAACACATGCTGCTTTTGGTGACATTTTCAAATCAAAGTTGCACACCTCATGTAGGCTAGCCCATAGGCCTGTATGTTTTGATGAGGTTTGTATCACAACTAAAGTGGCCAAATAACTTTCTTAAAATGAAGCACATTAATTTAATTTACAACGGGTGTAGAACCTAACTGGCACACGTGAGGTTCAATTTTGTGGAAGATCATTTTCACCATATAAGTGCACCTTTTATAATAAAAACATAACACGCATAATCACATTTGTGTTGTGTTCCTGCTAATGGAACATTTGTACTTATAGCCTACTGCCATTTGCATTGCAGCACTTTTAATGTGAAGAAATAGCCTAATAGTTAGTTCATCAACATTTTAAGCTAAATGTTTTCATCTGTTGCGTCAGGCTCATTGATTAAAACAGGTTTTTGGTTGTATTAATTTGGGATCTATTGCATCCCACAACTGTCCCAGACCATGTTTGGAATATGTATATCTCACACAGAATAGAATAGGTCAACATTTGTACTGTGGGGGATAGTAGATTTACAGACTAGTGCTTTTGCTCTTTGTTAAGCCTACTCATCTTGTTGGCTGACAAGAAGTAAATGTGGACAGCTCTTCCAATATTTTCAATATGCACCTCGGAATTGGAAAAGGACTTGCGCAGTTGCTTCCCCGATATGTCTGTCTTCACGTGTAGCCTGTGAGAAAGACCTTATCACGTGACAGAGAGCCATGTTAGTGAGAGGTTCTTCGGCACGCAGCCGGTAGATTGTTTATAATTATTATATTCAAATCGAATTTTATTGGTCACACACATAGTAGTATCTAACAATTCACAACAATACACATCTAAAATAATGGAATTAAGAAATATATAAATATTAGGACGAGCAATGTCAGAGTAGCATTGACTAAAATACAGTAGAATAGAATACAGTATATACAGTTGAAGTCGGAAGTTTACATACACCTTAGCCAAATAAATTTAAACTCAGTTTTACACAATTGCTGACATTTAATCCTAGTAAAAATTCCCTGTTTTAGGTCAGTTAGGATTAACACTTTATTTTAAGAATGTGAAATGTCAGAATAATAGTAGAGAGAATGATTTATTTCAGCTTTTATTTATTTCATCACATTCCCAGTGGGTCAGAAGTTTACATACACTCAATTCGTATTTGGTAGCATTGCCTTTAAATTGTTTAACTTGGGTCAAACGTTTTGGGTAGCCTTCCACAAGCTTCCCACAATAAGTTGGGTGAATTTTGTCCCATTACTCCTGACAGAGCTGGTGTAACAAAGTCAGGTTTGTAGGCCTCCTTGCTCGCACACGCTTTTTCAGTTCTGACCACAAATTTTCTATAGGATTGAGGTCAGGGCTTTGTGATGGCCACTCCGGTACCTTGACTTTGCTGTCCTTAAGCCATTTTGCCACAACTTTGGAAGTATGCTTGAGGTCATTGTCCATTTGGAAGACCCATTTGCGACCAAGCTTTAACTTCCTGACTGATGTCTTGAGATGTTGCTTCAATATATCCACATAATTTTCTTACCTCATGATGCCAGTGCACCAGTCCCTCCTGCAGCAAAGCACCCCTACAACATGATGCTGCCACCCCCGTGCTTCACAGTTGGGATGGTGTTCTTCGGCTTGCAAGCCTCCCCTTTTTCCTCCAAACACAACGATGGTCATTATGGCCAAAGAGTTCTATTTTTGTTTCATCAGACCAGAGGACATTTCTCCAAAAAGTACGATCTTTGTCCCCATATGTGCAGTTGCAAACCATAGTCTGGCTTTTTATGGCGGTTTTGGAGCAATGGCTTCTTCCTTGCTGAGCGGCCTTTCAAGTTATGTCGATATAGGACTCCACTTACTGTGGATATAGATACCTTTGTACCTGTTTCCTCCAGCATCTTCACAAGGTCCTTTGCTGTTGTTCTGGGATTGATTTGCACATTTTGCACTAAAGTACATTCATCTCTAGGACACAGAACGGGTTTCCTTCCTGAGCGGTATGATGGCTGCGTGATCCCATGGTGTTTATACTTGCGTACTAATGTTTGTACAGATGAACATGGTACCTTCAGGCATTTGGAAATTGCTCCCAAAGATGAACCAGACTTGTGGAGTTCTACAATTGTTTTACTGTTTTATTGTTTTCAATTGTATTGGCTGATTTATTTTGATGTTCCCATGATGTCAAGCAAAGGCACTGAGTTTGAAGGTATGCCTTGAAATACATCCACAGGTACACCTCCAATTGACTCAAATGATCTCAATTAGCCTATCATAAGCTTCTAAAGCCATGAAATCATTTTCTGGAATGTTTGTTTAAAGGCACAGTCAACTTAGTGTATGTAAACTTCTGACCCACTAGAATTGTGATTTAAGTGAAATAATCTGTCTGTAAACAATTGTTGGAAAAATTACTTGTGTCATGCACAAAGTTGATGTCCTAACCGACTTGCCAAAACTATAGTTTGTTAACAAGAAATTTGTGGTGTGGTTGAAAAACATGTTTTAATGACTCCAACCTAAGTGTATGTAAACTTCCAACTTCAACTGTACATATGAGATGAGTAAAGCAGTATGTAAACATTTTTTAAAGTGACTAGTGATTCCATGCCTATGTATATAGGGCAGCAGCCTATAAGGTGAAGGGTTGAGTAACTGGGTGGTAGCCGGCTAGTGATGGCTATTTTAACAGTCTGATGGCCTTGAGATAGAAGCTGTTTTTCAGTCTCTCTTCCCAGCTTTGATTCACCTGTACTGACCTTGCCTTGCCTGGATGATAGCGGGGTGAACAGGCTGTGGCTCGGGTGGTTGATGTCTTTGATGATCTTTTTGGCCTTCCTGTGACATCAGGTGCCGCTGGTGTCCTGGAAGGCAGGCAGTCTGCCCCCGGTGATATGTTGGGCAGACCGCACCACCCTCTGGAGAGCCCTGCGTTTGTGGGCGGTGCAGTTGCCGTACCAGACAGTGATACAGCATGACAGGATGCTCTCAATTATGCATCTGTAAAAGTTTCGGAGAGTCTTGGGGGCCAAGCCAAATTTCTTCAGCCTCCTGAGGTTGAAGAGGCGCTGTTGAGCCTTCTTCACCACACTGTCTGTGTCGGTGGACCATTTCAGGTTGTCATTAATGTGTACGCCAAGGAACTTGAAGCTTTCTGTCACGGTTTTCATAAGGTGAAGGAGAGTCGGACCAAACTGCAGCGTGTATATTGTGATCCATGTTTAATAAAACAAACGTAACACGAATCCAAAACACAAACTCTACAAAACAATAAACGTAATGAAAACCGAAACAGCCTAAACTGGTGCAAACTAACACAGAATAAGGACGTCAAGACACTCTGGCGGGCACTTCTGGCGGATCCTGGCAGGCTGGTGGATCTAACTGATCCTGACAGACTGGTGGCGCTGGGCAGACTGGCGGCGCTGGGCAGAGGGGCTCTGGCGCCTCTGGGCTGAGGGGCTCTGGCGCCTCTGGGCTGAGGGGCTCTGGCGCCGGACAGGCGGGAGACTCCGGCAGCGGCGCCGGACAGGCGGGAGACTCCGGCAGCGCAGGAGAGGTGAGGCGCACTATAGGCCTGATGCGTGGTGCTGGCACTGGTGGTACTGGGCCGAGGATACGCACAGGAAGCCTGGTGCAGGGAGCTGCTACCGGAGGGCTGGGGTGTGGAGGTGGTACTGGATAGACCGGACCGTGCAGGCGCACTGGAGCTCTTGAGCACCGAGCCTGCCCAACCTTACCTGGTTGAATACTCTCGGTCGCCCTGCCAGTGCGGCGAGGTGGAATAGCCCGTACTGGGCTATGTAGGCGAACCGGAGACACCGAGCGCAAGGCTGGTGCCATGTAAGCCAGCCCAAGGAGACGCACTGGGGACCAGATGCGTAGAGCCGGCTTCATGGCATTTGGCTCGACGCTCAATCTAGCCCGGCCGATACGCGGAGCTGGAATATACCGCACCGGGCTATGCACCCGCACTGGGGACACCGTGCACACCACTGCATAACACGGTGCCTGCCCGGTCTCTCTAGCCCCCCGGTAAGCACAGGGAGTTTGCGCAGGTCTCCTACCTGGCATTGCCATACTCCCTGTAAGCCATACTCCCTGGGGCTGATTCCCGGGCTTCCGTCCGCGCCGTCGTGCTTGCTTCGCCAACCTCATTCTCCTGTAACCTTCCGCGCACTGCTCCATCGAATCCCAGGCGGGATTCTCCTCCCAAGAAGTATAGTCCATACTGTACTCCTCTTTGGGCTGCTCCTGTTTCCTCTTCTCCTGCTGCACCTTTGGGCGGCTACACTCCCCTGGTTTAGCCCAGGGTCCTCTCCCGTCAAGGATTTCCTCCCATGTCCAGAAATCCTTAATACGCAGCTCCTCTTTGGGCTGCTCCTGCCTGTTGACACGCTGCTTGGTCCGTTTACGGTGGGTGATTCTGTCACGGTTTTCATAAGGTGAAGGAGAGTCGGACCAAACTGCAGCGTGTATATTGTGATCCATGTTTAATAAAACAAACGTAACACGAATCCAAAACACAAACTCTACAAAACAATAAATGTAATGAAAACCGAAACAGCCTAAACTGGTGCAAACTAACACAGAATAAGGACGTCAAGACACTCAGGACAATCACCCACAATACAACCAAAGAATATGGCTGCCTAAATATGGTTCCCAATCAGAGACAACGATAAGCACCTGCCTCTGATTGAGAACCACTCCAGACAGCCATAGACTTTGCTAGATAACCCCACTAGCTACAATCCCAAATACATACACACCAAAACCCCAAGACAAAACACACCACAATACAAAAACCCCATGCCACACCCTGGCCTGACCCAATACATGAAGAAAAACACAAAATACTTAGACCAGGGCGTGACACTTTCTACTAGAGGTCGATGATTATGATTTTTCAACACCGATAACGATTATTGGAGGACCAAAAAAAGCTGATGCCGATTTTTTTGTAGTTGTAATAATGACAATTACAACGATACTGAATGAAAACTTATTTTAACTTAATATAATACATCAATAAAATCAATTTAGCCTCAAATAAATAGGGAAACATGTTCAATTTGGTTTAAATAATGCAAATAATGTTGGAGAAGAAAGTTAAAGTGCAATATGTGCCATGTAAAAAAGGTTTAAAAAACGTTTAAGTTCCTTGCTCAGAACATGAGAACATATGAAAGCTGGTGGTTCCTTTTAACATGAGTCTTCAATTTTCCCAGGTAAGAAGTTTTAGGTTGTAGTTATTATAGGATTTATAGGACTATTTCCCTCTATACCATTTGTATGTCATATACCTTTGACTATTGGATGTTTTTATAGGCACTTTAGTATTGCCAGTGTAACAGTATAGCTTCCGTCCCTCTCCTCGCCCCTACCTGGTCTCGAACCAGGAACACATCGACAACAGCCACCCTCAAAGCATCGTTACCCATCGCTCCACAAAAGCCGCGGCCCTTGCAGAGCAAGGGGAACAACTACTCCAAGTCTCAGAGCGAGTGACTTCACCAATTGAAACGCTATTAGCGTGCACCCCGCTAACTAGCTCGCCATTTCACATCGGTTACACCAGCCTAATCTCGGGAGTTGGTAGGCTTGAAGTCATAAACAGCTCAATGCTTGAAGCATTACAAAGAGCTGCTGGCAAAACGCACAAAAGTGCTGTTTGAATGAATGTGTACGAGCCTGCTGCTGCCTACTACCGCTCAGTCAAACTGCTCTATCAAATATCAAATCATAGACTTAATTATAATATAATAACACACAGAAATACGAGCCTTGGGTCATTAATATGGTCGAATCCGGAAACTATTATTTCGAAAACAAAACGTTTATTCTTTCAGTGAAATACGTAACTGTTCCGTATTTTATCTAACGGGTGGCATCCCTAAGTCTTAATATTGCTGTTACATTGTACAACCTTCAATGTTATGTCATAATTATGTACAATTCTAGCAAATTAATTATTCCTTTGTTAGGAATAAATGTACTTGACACAGTTCGCAATGAGCCAGGCGGCCCAAACTGCTGCATTGTGACTGCTGACTGCTTGCACGGAACGCAAGAGAAGTGACACAATTTCCCTAATTATAAGAAATTCATGTTAGCAGGCAATATTAACTAAATATGCAGGTTTAAAAATATATACTTGTGTATTGATTTTAAAGAAAGGCATTGATATTTATGGTTAGGTTTGGTGCAACGACAATGCTAAATCATCACCTGTTTGGCGAAGTAGGCTGTGAATCGAGGAGAAATGAACAGGCAACGCATCGATTATATGCAACGCAGGACATGCTAGATAAACTAGTAATATTGTCAACCATGTGTAGTTAACTAGTGATTATGTGAAGATTGATTGTTTTTTATAAGTTTAATGCTAGCTAGCAACTTACCTTGGCTTCTTGCTGCCCTCGTGTAACAGGAAGTCAGCCTGCCACGCAGGCTCCTCGTGGAGTGCAATGTAAGGCAGGTGGTTAGAGCATTGGACTAGTAACCAGAAGGTTGCAAAAACTAAATCTGTTGATCTGCCCCTGAACAAGACAGTTAACCCACCGTTCCTAGGCCGTCATTGAAAATAAGAATGTGTTCTTAACTGACTTAAATAAAGGTATAAAAAAATAAAAAATATCGGCAAAATCGGTGGCCAAAAATACAGATTTCCGATTGTTATTAAAACATGAAATCGGCCCCAATTAATCGGCCATTTCGATTAATCGGTCAACCTCTACTTTCTACCTTCTCCACTGCAGTCCCATCGATGTGGATAGGGGCGTGCTCCCTCTTCTGTTTCCTGAAGTCCACGATCAGCTCCTTAGTTTTTTTGACGTTGAGGGAGAGATTGACGTTGAGGGGGCGGCATTACGGCCACACAACGTGGATGCAGCTGGGAAATTCAAGACATTATCAAGTTCTTGTCAAATTGTGAATGAGAGACTGATGAAGTGTGTACAGCCTGTGCACAAAGCAAACCAGAGCTCATGTCTTTCATCCAACTTTTCAAATCATCATTAGAGTGGCATCATGCAGCACCATATAGCCAAACATTTGTATCACAACTGTTACATAAATAACTCTAAATTAAGCATATAGGAGGACCTGTTTCTTTGGTATCTGATGAACACAGAATAACCGATGTGCCTACTCCCTCAAATCGTTTGGAGAAAATATCCTTTCTATTTCATCCAGCTATGTTATATTGTGTTCTTCATACTATAAAATAATGCCACGTAATTCTAACAACATCTTATCTAAATGACCTAGTGTAGCCAGATCAGGGCCCAACATAAGGACAACTCAGAGTATGCTATGCTATTCTGTTCTTCTGTTCTTCATATCATGTTTCTTTAGACCTGTCTAAAATTAATAATGTATTCATTGTGATGGTGTAGGCTATATTACATGGATTTATTAGACATTTTCAGATGTAGATGTTCCAAATGTCTGCATCAGTGGCTTGTAAACTATGCGTTGAAACCAGGAGATGCTAAATGTTTTTATGGTAATTAACGGTCAATTACTGTGAGGCCGGTAGTTATTTGCTTGACAATCACCGGTTGACAAAATTTCATGACCGCAACAGCCCTAACCAAAGCAGACCATTAAACTTCCACACAGACGGCCCATCCCAGCGTGAATAAAGCTGGTTACGGTTATCACATGATTATACTGCTCTCTCCCTCTCCCCTCCCTCCATCTGTTCTGTCTCTGTCTGTCTGTGTTCTCTCTCTGCCTGTGTTCTCTCTCTGCTCTCTCTCCAGGGCATGTTGAGTCGCAGGCCTGCCTGCCAGCACACAGACCGCCGAGGTGGTTCTAATTGAGTAATGATGAGTTGGTGCTCTCTCCAAAAACCCAAAGATGACTCCAGGGCCACAGCTGTCCCCCCCCACCCCACCCGCCTCCTCATTTGCACAAAAACCCAAGCTACTCTGAGCGCGTGTGTGACAGAGCGAGGGATGGTAGAGTTATTCTTCCGGAGGAGTATATGGCATTTGATTCTCCTGCCACCCACCTCCAAAGTATTGGAGTACATTTGTTTTGTGGTTTTTATAGTCTATATTTTTGCTTATTTGCCTATTGGATTTGATTTCCTTATTTTATTGGCTGCGGCCCACCCCAACCCCAAGTGCATATTAGTTCCATGCTAGATTGCATGTCTGTGGATTGCCTTCAGTCCTGTTGAATTGAATATTCACTGTACTATGCTGTTAAACAGAATAACTACTTGATTTGAGTATGACTTGCATAGTCTGTATTTATCGATAGGTCATTTATTTCCTTTATTTTCATTTATTAAACAGCAGACAGGTTTTTATTGAACTATTTCCTAACCAGATTCGAGAATACCTATTGGTGGGAAGACACATTATGACAACTGAGCAATTGCTGCTAGAGTCAGTTGAAATTGAGCCCCAGCTGCCCTCCCCCCGTGTAATGTTGTTTACATGTCCCTATATATTTTTTATAGTTACAGAAATGAAAAACATAGATTAAACAAACATTTTCAATTGTGCGGTGGAGGGTCCCCTCAATGGCATTTTGAAATTGCTAAGTCTGCCCCTGCGAAAATCAACCCACCAAAAATGGACCCTGCTGCTGCATGCTAGCACAGGCTGTTACCGCTCATCACTCCGGAAAAGCAGTTCCCATGTTTAACGTGCAACGGATAGAGGGAGAGATCGAGAGAGGGGCAGAATGTGCTGACGCTGCGCTTTAGTCTGAACTCCCCAAATGAATAATCAGCCGCGGTTCAGCCGTGCACTGCCAGGAGCAGGAGACTGCCAAGCTCTGGCCTCGGGTGCGGTGGGCCCGAAAAGGAGGCCCTGGCAGCCGGACACAGGGCTTTTGCTTGTTCAGGATTTTTGATTAAATCCTTTATTGTGCTCCACTCACGCAAAGGTCCAAGGCGAAACAAGCGCAGAGAAATGACTGGAGGGGTGGAAAAGGAGAGTGCGGAGAGAGAAGGGAAATGGGATCTCTTTTTCTCTCTGTTACCCCTCCCTCACTCTCTACCTCGCTTTCCCTCAGTGACTGAAAAGATGTTTGATTTACTGTATGGGGTAGTTGTGGTGAGGTGAAAAGTTTTTGTCCCTCAACAGACCGGCTGGCTCTGGTTGTGTATCGTCTTTCTGTTCACTAAGCCCCTTTCCTTTCTCAATGGTACATTGCTTGTCTGGGATTATTTCTATTTTTGGACAATGTAAATGTAATGTATAAGGGACTCAGTCTCTGGAGTCTAGACAATAGTGTTTTTGGCTGCCTCCAACTGCTGTTTATGGGATATGTGGTCTTCCTTGAGCAAATATGAAATGAAAAGCACATGCATTCACATTTTAAAGGACAAGTGATAGTCCGGTCGTGCAGCTCTCTGTCAATGGAGGCCTTCTGGAATCCAGTTTTTAAGGTTTTTCCAGAAAATGTAACCATGGATTGTGTTGTTGTTTCAGCTGTTTCTCTTCTGGATTTGACTGAGCAGTTCACACCGCCAGAAACTGCTCCCCCTACCCTGGTGAACCTAGTGGAGGCCATTGAGAAGAAAGGTACGCACTCACACACAACACAAGGCAATGCATCACAACGCAAACATTAACATACATACACAGTAAATTGAAATATACAGCGGTATCCTAGTAGTCGCCATTCAGAGGAGAGGCACAATGGAACACATTATATTACGCAGATAGTTAGTCCAAATCCTGTTTCATATCTCCTCAGACTACACTATACAGCCTACACTGTAGTGTTTATTTGTCCCTGATATTTATTCTCACCTGTGTGCTCATGGTGTCATGCAGGACAGTGGTCTTCATTCACACTGTATTACCAATTAATACCATTCAGGAGGAGGTCTTCATTCACACTGTATTACCAGTTAATACCACTCAGGAGGAATGTCTTCATTCACACTGTATTACCAATTCACA
Organism: Oncorhynchus keta; assembly: GCF_023373465.1. Taxonomy (NCBI): domain Eukaryota; kingdom Metazoa; phylum Chordata; class Actinopteri; order Salmoniformes; family Salmonidae; genus Oncorhynchus; species Oncorhynchus keta. Next base: position 15,816,955 of record NC_068435.1, read on the forward strand.
CCACTCGGGAGGAGGTCTTCTTTCACAGTTTCAGTGCCCGTAGGGGAGAGACGGGTTACTAAAGTAACACAGGGCGACACAGTTACTAAAGTAACACAGGGCGAAATAACACGCCCATTTTCTCAGATGACACTGAAGCTAGAATGATGTAGTGAAGTCAGCACGTTCCTAATGCGGAGGACAAGCTCCCTGCAAAAAAACAGCCCAATGTTTTGCAGAGTTATCCACAAAATATGTTTCTGTAAGTAAAAAAAACGGACCTGGAATGGTTTTTAGGTTGTGGAGGTGTTTAGATTAAGGTTGCAACAATGTAATTTTCTTAACTTCTTATGGGCAGGTGGGACGGTAGCGTCCAGTGTAATTGCAGAGCGTGAAATTCAAACTACAGAATAATAAATATTTAACTTTCATAAAATCACAAGTGTAATACATCAAAATAAAGCTTCACTTCTTGTTAATCCAGCCGCTGTGTCAGATTTCAAAAAGGCTTTACGGCGAAAGCACACCATGCGATTATCTGAGGACAGCACCCCGCATACAAAGGCATGAAAATATATTTCAACCAGGCAGGTGAGCCACGAAAGTCAGAAATAGCGATATAATAAATGCCTTACCTTTAATGATCTTCTTCTGTTGGCACTCCAAAAGGTCCCAGATACATCACAAATGGTCCTTTTGTTCGATATTGTCCTTCTTTATATCCATAAAAACTCAGTTTAGCTGGCGCGCTTCAGTCAATAATCCACCGAGTTTTCCTCCATCAAAATGCATACAAAATTAATCCCAAACTTTACCAATAAACTTTTCCAAACAAGTCAAACAATGTTTATAATCAAACCTTAGGTACCCTAATACGTAAATAAATGATCAAATTTAAGACGGAGAATTGTTATTGTCTTTACTGGAGAAAAATACCAAAGAACTCACTCTCTTCCACACGCTTGGAAACACTACAGCCAAAATGGGAGCCACCTAGAAAAACTACAATTTCTGGCTATTTTTTTCCAAAAGTCAGCATGAAACTCTTTCTAAAGACTGCTGACATCTAGTGGAAGCCCTAGGAACTGCAATCTGGGAGGATTTCGCCTTTGAAATGACAGCCATTGAAAACAGTGGTAGGCTGAATTTTTATTTTTTTTTTGGGGGTGGTTTGTCCTCGGGGTTTCGCCTGCCATATCAGTTCTGTTATGCCAACAGACATAATTGTAACAGTTTTAGAAGCCGTAGAGTTTTCTATCCAAATCTACCAATTATATGCATATCCTAGCGTATGGGCCTGAGTAACAGGCAGTTTACTTTGGGTACACTTTTCATCTGGACGTGAAAATACTGCCCCCTACCCAAGAGAGGTTAACCCATCATAGGTTTCAAGTATCATGCCAGCTAGTCTTGGGTCTTAGCCTGGCAGAAGTTACAGGAGAGACTGGTGGGACGAAAGTAACACAATGTTAACTGAGGGACCTCGAATAAAATATAATAAACATTTAAGCACAGGCCATTGTCTCCTCTAGTTTATATTGCTTTTAAAATGTTAGCACAATATCAACAAATGACTGAATGTTTGAAAATTATATGACATCCTTAGAATGATGCCTTAATTAATTGACTTGATCGATCAGCTTCTCGCATAAGCTTTTGTCGAGAGGTTAGTGGTAAAAAAAATATATATATTTATGATTCTGGGGGTTAATTACCATGTGTCAAGCCATGGAAATGTGATAAGCATGATGAGAATAATTTTTTGAATTCTATCAAGACACAAGGAGTGCGCCGAGGACAGCTGGAGCGCACCTGAATAATCATTGAAAATGGTGAAAAACATACTATACATACCCATTTAAAGGGATACTTCGGGATTTTGGCAATGAGGCCCTTTATGTACAGTACTTCCCCAGAGTCAGATGACCTTGTGGGTACCATTGTTATTTGTCTATACTCAGTGTGAAGGAAGTTATAGTTTCGCAAATTAGCATTGGCTCGCGAAACTACCTGAATTTACAGTTGCTAATGGTAGAGGACATATAACTTGTTTGTCATAAGATATGGTATCGCTAAATGCATAGATCTGAGTAATTAGGGGAAATAACGTGTTCCTTTTGTCCTAGTTTTCCCCTACATACATACTCGGACACACACAGAGATGTGCACACACACAAATAACCGTGCACACACAGCAATACACAGGTACAAAGGTGGGGCACACACACCTTTCGTCCCACTCAATACCTTATTTACATACAGTACCAGTCAGAAGTTTGGACACACCTACTCATTCAAGGGTTTTTCTTTATTTGTCCTATTTTCTACATTGTAGAATAATAGTGAAGACATCAAAACTATGAAATAACACATGTAATCATGCCATAACCATTGATTCCATATGTGTTATTTCATAGTTTTATGTCTTCACTATTATTCTACAATGTAGAAAATAGGACAAATAAAGAAAATCCCTTGAATGAGTAGGTGTGTCCAAACTTTTGACTGGTACTGTACATTTAAATAATTTGCTTTTTATTTTACTGACGGTGCCTGCATTTGATGGTCACTCTCAGGGGACGGCGAGAGCAGCAGACTGCGGGTTCGCTTCTTAATATCCCTCCACTCTCCCTTTCCTCCACTGACTAAAGGGACACCGTCTTCCAGTTGATGGTCACTCTCAGGGGACGGCGAGAGCAGCAGACTGAGGGTTCGCTTCTTAATATCCCTCCACTCTCCCTTTTCTCCACTGACTAAAGGGACACCGTCTTCCAGCTGATGGTCACTCTCAGGGGACGGCGAGAGCAGCAGACTGAGGGTTCGCTTCTTAATATCCCTCCACTCTCCCTTTCCTCCACTGACTAAAGGGACACCGTCTTCCAGCTGATGGTCACTCTTAGGGGACGGCGAGAGCAGCAGACTGAGGGTTCACTTCTTAATATCCCTTCACTCTCCCTTTCCTCCACTGACTAAAGGGACACCGTCTTCCAGCTGATGGTCACTCTTAGGGGACGGCGAGAGCAGCAGACTGAGGGTTCACTTCTTAATATCCCTTCACTCTCCCTTTCCTCCACTGACTAAAGGGACACCGTCTTCCAGCTGATGGCAAAACTTGAGTCGCACCGTTTTTTTTTCTGCCTCATGAACAAATTCATGTTGTTACTCCTATGAACAGAGAAAGTGAAATATTCCTTGATATTAAAAAAAGACCCAAGCCGCTAATAATATCATCCTCAAGCCTATAGATACGCTCTTACGCATTCATTACTGCTGCAGTGCTTGTTTTAGCACTGAGTGGAAATAGGAAGAATGCGTATTTTATGGCTTGTTGACAGTGCTGAGTAAGAACTTTAAACATGAACTCACTCATAAAAACAGCATCTCTTTGCTGTTTTTGTTGACAGTCTCTCTCTAGCCATGGTTTTAAACGTTTTGACATCTTACAGTATAAACTATGTTGTAGCTTTCTTTTATGCCTGCTACGTTACTGCAGACAGGGTCATATGAGCCATCCGATTGGCCAGTGCTAAGCCTATATTATACATGATTTGCTATCTGGGCCTGCCGGAAAGGCAGAGTTTATGCCTTCAGACAAATTAAATGTTTCAAAATGTCAGTTTGACTACCCGGCGTGCAGGGCAGCTGAATCGGGTGCACCTACTGGCAACAGCCTGAGACTAAATTATTTTATTTTTAAATTGGAACACAAGGCTTTATCATTGTTTTTGTTTTTTACAGAAATGTTTGATGATTGACTAGGAATGTAGTACAAGAAAGTTGAGTGAAGTTCTCTCCCGGGGGATCTGCGCGGCGGTCTCGGGCTAGCTTAGAGGGAACATTGATGCCTAACTGTTGGTGGTTTACCCAATACATTACTGGGAGCTCATATAAAGTGTGAGACTCTATTTATTTGTATAACCTACAGTTTACTCACCGTTAGTCAGCATCTCTACTAACTGTTTTGGGTGTACGCCAGCTCATGCTTTTCACAAGATAAACACACACCCCATGCCAGTTATTTGTGTAGAGCCAGCTGTATGCCTCAACACCATGCATATAGATGTAGCTACACAATGAATGGCCTGGCATGTGGACTTAAAAGGATAGTTCACACCACGGACATATTGGTTTTCTTACCCTGTCAGCAGTCTATGAACGAGGTAAGACTGCAATCCATGCTTGGGTTTTGTTTATCTGGTCACTGTCTCCAACTTTTTTGCATTTATAGCACAAAACCAATGTAAGTGAATAGATATCCTTGATATTAGCATTTTTTCGCATTTAGTTTCCAAATCATTTTGAAGTATCTTTATTGAGCTGTACAATCCATTTTACACTTTGGGATGATTTGGACATGGAACGTGAAATTGCTTATCAGGGATATCCACTTGCATTGGTTTTGTGCTATAAATGCTAAACAAAATCAAAGCATGGATTGCTATCTTGTCCATCAACTGCTTACAGGGTAAGGAAACCAATGTGCCAATGTAATTTGGGTGAATTACAACTACACTTGAAGTATGAAAATATCTAACCAACTACATTTGTTTGTGTATTGCTTCTTTTAGGGGTTGTTTTAATAATGTAGTCTAATTAACATAATCTGATTTAATCTAAATGTCTAGTTATTAAGATTGGCAGATAAGGAAAGAAAGTGCATCAAAAGCTACAGTGGAAAAGCATAAAGAGCAACTGTACAGAAATCCAGAGCTGCTTGAGGAGTACAGTTCTTATTGTGTTACGATAATGAGAACGAGCTAAAATGAAAATATACTTCATCAAAATGTCAGATTTTTTTCTGAAAATGTTTTGTAATAACTCTCCTGTATCTTTAGGAAATTAAAACAATTGAACATTTTCCCAATGCAATGTTGTTTTTCTTCTAACTTTTCATGCATTATGGTAATGAGATGTTGTTTTGTGCATGGTCTTAGAAAATGTGTAACAAAAAATGATCATTATCTGATTTTGAGATGGTATTTTATCCATTACAAAAAATGTTTTGGGTCTTTTCAAATTTGACCAAGAGTAATACCTAGTTAGCAAGAATCACCCAGCTGTGTGTTGGGTGATTGGTATTAATGGCTCCTGTGCCCTTACAGAAAGGTTTGATAACAATGCACATGACATTGGTTTTATACCTGTGTTGTAACCTGGGCTCTAAATTAAAAAAATGTCATTGGTAGCACTGTTCTTCATTGGTAGAAAAGCAGCAGAAAAATAGATGTTTAAGATATATAGCCAGCTATTTACTTTTAAGTGCATCTCCTGAAGAAGATATACATTTTCCTTTCTGTGCCACAAAATGTTTGCATAAACTGGTAAAGTTACCAGGTTATTAGTAGGGCTGCATGATATGGGCAATTTTTAAATCAAAGAGCGTGATTTGACTTGCGATATATATCAAAACATTTGAGTGAACTGTTGTAATCATAGAGACAGAATGATTATTCTAATCCTATGGTTGGTGTTTAGCATGACAACAAATGAAAAAGCCAGGTAGGAGTTATGAAAGGGTGGGAACCAACGTGTTGGTTGGTGTTTCCCAGAGGACCCTAATCATAAAAAATTGTAGAATTGACTATCTGATTCAGAACATGCCGTTGCACAAACATGCTGATCTACATCATGAGTAGCAACCTGTATTCGAGCTAACATTTGCTTTGCCCTAGCTAGTAGCTATTTAGCTAAGTGGCATTTAGTTAGCAGTTAGCATTAGTGATTAGCATTATTTTAGGCACTGGTTGTAACACTGTAGTTAGCCTTCACTAGTAACACAGTAATCATGCTATTGCATTGTAATAGCATACTAATGGAGTTTAGCTGTTTATGTAATTAGACAAATAGGGAGGGACTGTATGTAAGTGACTCATGAAATTGAATTTGATTTAATTTCCATATTTCATATGTACCAAAAAAATTAATAGAAATTGAATTAAGTCTCTGGCAGACTTAACTCCTAAAGAACACAAAAAACATGAAGTACTGGGAGGGGGTTGGTTTGTGGGATGTGGTGTGGAGTTAATTATTAATTTGTTGTTAATTCTTCAGATGGTTAAAATGGTTTAAAATGATATTTTCTGCTCTTAATGAAGTACCATTTGCTCATTACCTTAATGCGGTCTCATCTACCGTAACACAGATCTCATTACCAAAATGCATCAATGATAAAATAATCCTAGAATAATATTACAGAATCCAAATGATTTGAGCTGTGCATAAAATGTAATTTGCTCTTTATATTTATGTACTTTAAATATGAATAAGTTTAAAACAGAAAATAACAAAAATGTCATAAAAAAGAAAATAAATTTATTAAGTATATTTTTATTTAGAGTCGTAATAACTCCTGTATCTAGGCAATTTGCAACATTTTCACCATCCAATGTTTTTTTTTCTTCTTACTTTACAAGTGTTACGGTAATGAGATTTAAAAAAAGTGAGGTGTTGGAAAATATGTAAAAATTTATCTGATGGTTAATTTAACAGTCAATCATTTGAGATTTTATCCATTACAAAATAAATGATTTTTGTCTTGAGCAAGAGTAATACCAAGTTATCAAGAATGACCTAGCTGTGTACCAAACAACACCCTATTCCATACATAGTGCATTACTTATGTCGTGTCTTAGGCTTTGCCGGATTATGTGATATGACATGCTATTCTATAAAATTAATATTACCTGATTGAGCTAATCATGTAAATGTAATTAATTAGAGAGTCAGGGCACCACAAAATAATATTTATAGAGCTTTTATCTTCCGTATAAACTCTTAAAGACCTAGTAATATTTTACATCAATAGCAGTCAATTATTAATCGTCACCTTAATTCAGTCTCATCTGAAAGTTGTAAATTCTTGGTTATCTTCACGAACCCTGGCTAACACGTTGAATCAGCAATACAAAATTGGGTTTAATTATTTATTTACTAAATACCTAACTAATCACACAGAATTACATATACACAGAATGAATTATACCTTGATTACAAATGACGTCATAAAGGAAAACGTCCCTAGCGGGCGGAACAGATATGACAGCTGGTTACACAAAAGAAAAGGGGCTGGGTTTGAGTGAAAGAGCGGGAAGACTGAGGGACAAAGGGAGAAGCTGTGCTATTGTAAATACAGTATCTTATGCATTCTAAATTACCGGCCATTTGGAAAAGGAAAATGCAATAAATATTTACTCTGAGCTGCGCTTCGGTAGTTTGGTGGTAGATGGAAGGCTGTGTTGCCAAACCAAGTCCTTTGAAGAATGTCTCTGGTGGTCAATTGGATACGTTGTAGTAACGTCGTTGTGTGGTAGACGGAATACTTTGTCTGTTCTTTCCTAGCCCGCGTTTGCAGCTGCTGTTGCTAACTCAACGGCTAGGAGTTATCACTTCTGTAGTGAATAAGAGTTCAAAGTTCATACCATTCGCAACCAAAGCTCACGCTGAGGTTGGCTTAGTTCTGTAGTTGACATGTTCGTCCTTTTAACGCAGAGGCTGCAGACCTCACGTACTTGGAACAGGAGTGGAGCGAGAAGGTTGTGTTTGAAAAGTTTTATAACCCATGTCTCTTCACAAGGGCGGGCCACTGATTGAGCAGAGCCCTAACCTTATGGAAACCCAAATCTCTCATTTGGAAGCTAAAATTACATTTAATCTCTTCACCAATAATTTTGTATTCAAACATTTAAATTGATCAACAATTCCATGTGAATCCGATAACTCTGATGTGTAGACTTTCCACTGTAGAGTTTGTCATCCTATCATTGATAAGATTGTCTCAGATGACAACCGAACTGACATCATATTCATTAAGTACCACCGCATATGTTCAATAGGTCGGATTACCAGAATATAGTTTCCCCACACTTTCTGATGTTCCCAGAATCTCTATGTTAACCAAGGGGTTTTCAAATTCCACATCAGTAGGGTAGAGAGAGGAAAAAGGGGGGAAGAGGTATTTATGACTGTCATAAACCTACCCCCAGGCCAACGTCATGACACTTAGTAGTGCAATATATAGGAGATATGGTGCCATTTGGGATGTAGACTAAAATAGTTCCTCAAACTGAAACGTCTTGCGACCGTTTCTTCCACACAGGTGTCTCTCTTCCACTTTCCTCCATCTTAGCTCCCCAGAGTGTATTCGTAATCACATCCCTAGGGTCTTTACATTTAATGTGACCTGTCTGTCTCATGCATACTGTAGAGGGTTTCTTTTAGAAGGACGATGAGCTAACGTCTCAAATCATCTTGATTCGTCTGCAGGTCTGGACAGCAAGACACTGTACAGGACACGTCTCGCATCCGCCTCAGATGGCCCAACACAGAGTCAGAGAGAGGGTGAGTTATTATTATCACTCTTCAGTTGTATTTGTTCTGTTAGAATTAGTAGAACTATGGTGAATCACTAAAACAATACAGAAATACACTACGGAAAAATAAGGAACAGCATGTCAGAAATCAGCTCAATATAATTGAAGAATCCATAGACTCTAACCACTTCTGGGAAAATTGGAAAACACTAAACAAACAACAACACGAAGAATTATCTATCCAAAATGGAGATGTATGGGTAAACCACTTCTCCAATCTTTTTGGTTCTATAACAAAGAATAAAGAGCAAAAACATATACATGATCAAATACAGATCTTAGAATCAACTATTAAAGACTACCAGAACCCACTGGATTCTCCAATTACATTGAATGAGTTACAGGACAAAATAAAAAACCTCCAACCCAAAAAGGCCTGTGGTGTCGATGGTATCCTCAATGAAATTATCAAATATACAGACAACAAATTCCAATTGGCTATACTAAAACTCTTTAACATCATACTTAGCTCTGGCATCTTCCCCAATATTTGGAACCAAGGACTGATCACCCCAATCCACAAAAGTGGAGACAAATTTGACCCCAATAACTTATGTGGAATATGTGTCAACAGTAACCTTGGGAAAATCCTCTGCATTATTAATAACAGCAGACTCGTACATTTCCTCAATGAAAACAATGTACTGAGCAAATGTCAAATTGGCTTTTTACCAAATTACTGTACAACAGACCATGTATTCACCCTGTACACCCTAATTGACAACCAAACAAACCAAAACAAAGGCAAAGTCTTCTCATGCTTTGTTGATTTCAAAAAAGCCTTCGACTCAATCTGGCATGAGGGTCTGCTATACAAACTGATGGAAAGTGGTGTTGGGGGTAAAACATATGACATTATAAAATCCATGTACACAAACAACAAGTGTGCGGTTAAAATTGGCAAAAAACACACACATTTCTTCACACAGGGTCGTGGGGTTAGACAGGGATGCAGCTTAAGCCCCACCCTCTTCAACATATATATCAACAAATTGGCGCGGGCACTAGAAAAGTCTGCAGCACCCGGCCTCCCCTGCTAGAATCCGAAGTCAAATGTCTGCTGTTTGCTGATGATCTGGTGCTTCTGTCACCAACCAAGGAGGGCCTACAGCAGCACCTAGATCTTATGCACAGATTCTGTCAGATCTGGGCCCTGACAGTAAATCTCAGTAAGACCAAAATAATGGTGTTCCAAAAAAGGTCCAGTCACCAGGACCACAAATTCAAATTCCATCTAGACACTGTTGCCCTAGAGCACACAAAAAACTATACATACCTTGGCCTAAACATCAGCGCCACAGGTAACTTCCACAAAGCTGTGAACGAAAAGAAAAGAAAAGAGCCATTAAATTCTACAACCACCTAAAAGGAAGCGATTCACAAACCTTCCATAACAAAGCCATCACCTACAGAGAGATGAACCTGGAGAAGAGTCCCCTAAGCAAGCTGGTCCTGGGGCTCTGTTCACAAACACACCCTACAGAGCCCCAGGACAACAGCACAATTAGACCCAACCAAATCATGAGAAAACAAAAAGATAATTACTTAACACATTGGAAAGAATTAACAAAAAAACAGAGCAAACTAGAATGCTATTTGGCCCTACACAGAGAGTACACAGCGGCAGAATACCTGACCACTGTGACTGACCCAAAATTAAGGAAAGCTTTGACTATGTACAGACTCAGTGAGCATAGCCTTGCTATTGAGAAAGGCCGCCGTAGGCAGACATGGCTCTCAAGAGAAGACAGGCTATGTGCTCACTGCCCACAAAATGAGGTGGAAACTGAGCTGCACTTCCTAACCTCCTGCCCAATGTATGACCATATTAGAGATACATATTTCCCCCAGATCACACAGATCCACAAAGAATTCGAAAACAAATCCAATTTTGAAAAAGTCCCATATCTACTGGGTGAAATTCCACAGTGTGCCATCACAGCAGCAAGATTTGTGACCTGTTGCCACGAGAAAAGGGCAACCAGTGAAGAACAAACACCATTGTAAATACAACCCATATTTATGCTTATTTATTTTATCTTGTGTCCTTTAACTATTTGTACATTGTATATATATATATATATATATATATAATATGACATTTGTAATGTCTTTACTGTTTTGAAACTTCTGTATGTGTAATGTTTACTGTTCATTTTTGTTGTTTTTCACCTTATATATTCACTTTGTATGTTGTCTACCTCACTTGCTTTGGCAATGTTAACACATGTTTCCCATGCCAATAAAGCCCTTGAATTGAATTGAATTGAATTAGTAGTGATGTGTCATTAATCCTTGAAATGAAGAGCTTTGACTGACTGTTACATTTGTGGGGGTATTTGCAGTGACAACATTTTCTTTGTACTACTTGTATAAGTAATGCACGTTCATACTTTTCTCACACCCAGTGTATGACTGGATACAACTTGCTAGTATCCTATATAAATGTATGAATATCATGCAATGCGTTCAAAATGCCAGGGAAAGCATTGGGAGCAAATCTATGACAAATCTGATTGAATTAAATCCATTTGGTCAGACCCGCTGACTGTTTCTCTCTCTCACCTCTTTCCCCAGAGGTGGAGTCGGGGCCTGGTAGTGACGTGGGCGCCGTGTCGGAGTGTTTACTCCGCTACCTGCGGGAACTGCCATCCCCCGTCATCCCCCCCGGTGTTTACCCAGACCTGCAGGCTGTGCTGCAGCAGGGCGCCACGGGTACATGCCACATTTCACTCACCCCTGCTTGTGCGCAACCAGTGCCCCCCACCAACCCATCCCCAGCCCCGACGAAACAGACCCAGGCAATAGCAAGTAACAGAATCGCATGAAGCCGAACGAGCAAACAAATAAATTGTATGGCGAGTCAATCACGTGCCCCCCTCCTGCCTGAGGGAATAGGCCCAGTGTGGAGTGCTGGGGATGAGCTAGTCACAGGCATCCCAGAAATGTTGTAACATATATTGCTTCCCTGGTGATGTCAGGGACGGTGTGCGTGCCTGCATGCCTGTCTGCATATGAGAGAAAGAGAAGGGGGTGTTGTGTGTGTGTTGAGAGAGTTCCTGTGTGTGTGTGTGTAACGGGCTGCCGTAACACATGTGGTGTCCGTCCTCCCACAGACTGGTCCAAGGCTGTGGCGGCGAGCAGCAGTGGAGGCAGGGAGCTGAGCCTGGTCCTGGAGAGGGCCACCAGCATGTCCCTGCATCACCACCTCACCCTGCACTACCTGCTCACACACCTGGGTAAGGTGGTCCAGACCTCCCATCTTAATGGCCTGGACCTTCACACCTTGGGTCTGGTCTTCGGGCCGCTGCTGATCCGGCACAGCTCTGCCACTGGGTGAGTAGGAGAATCCCTAATCTAACATAAGAGTAAAGGAGGTTGCACACTGTCAACAAGCCCAACACTTCAACATTCTTAAGTTGGTTGTTTTTACAATATTATAAAGCCACTTTCACATCACCCAGACAAACACCAACCAACAGAGTTGAGTCAGTGTACGCCGCTCGTCTGTGTTGGTTGGTGTTTGTTGTCCAATTCGGCATTTTCAATCAGCGTTTGGTGGTGTGTGCGGTGTGCAAGCAGTTTAATAGTTTGCTTATTTTTAGTTGCTTTTCGCTAGGTCTCAAAGCACTTTACATTGTATTGGGTAACTACTGTAACATCAAACCCCACCATTGTGTATTTGAACCTAACTTGGTAATATACAGCAGCCATTTTGTGTCAGATTGCTGAGTTACCACATAGCTAGCGATATCCTCTTGAGACCGACGAGAGCTCCAACGTCACTGGGTGAGTGAAGGACGTGACCATTAGACCTCGCTCCCTCGTGCGACTCCAGTGGAAATCCATAAGGCCAAATGCTGTTACTACAGATTGCAGTCGAGTGCTTTTCCTCTTCCTGCACAGCACCATGTGTTTGAATGACCTGCCGTTGACTGAACATCTTATGACCATGTGTCTGACTCCCTGCCGTTGTTGATTGACAGGTGGGAGGTGGGGGAGGAGTTCCCTGCACTGGCACTGGAGAGGCTTCTGATGGAGATGGCCATAGGACAGGAAGTCCCGCACCCAGGTATTGATGGATAGATGCAGTGCTTCAAAATGGAGGGCTCCATAGAAATTAATATAGAAGCTAGAATGGATGGAAATGCTGTTTTTAGAATGGAATGTATTTACTGTTGGCTTAACTTGTTTGCAATTGTTTTGCAATGGTAGTTTGCATTTGTTTGGTAATTTAATGAGTTAGTGCTGATTAGTACAGACTGATGAAATGTTTCCGTCAAAAAGTTGTGTGTTTCATATGTTAGGATCTGTAGGTTTGAATTAAATGTATTCTATTAATTAACTGTGATGCTTGTCAAAACCTTTCCTAACTAATGAACGTCTCTGTTTATGTGTAGCTCTACCAGCCATGCCAGTAAAGGTCAAAGATACAACTCCAGCCATGACTGAGAGCAGCATACTGAGTGATTCGGAGTGGTACTGGGGTGAAATCTCCAGGTGAAGAGCCATTCATGTAACAATAACATTTCTACATCAATGAAATCATTTAATACATCAACAAAATAGTAGGCCTATAGTTTAGTATTTAGGATTATAGTACTTATTTTTGGGGTGGATTAAAACAGGATTATAGTAAACATTATTGTGGATTGTAGTATAGGATACTTTGCACACATTGAACAGCCTATTATAATTGCGTGCAAGTGATTAAGTTGTATTGTGAAGGATGTGGTGTTTTCATGAATTCCCAATTGCCTCTAACTTTGCCGTTGTGTTCCCAGGGAGGAAGTGAATGAGAAGATGAGAGACACCCCTGACGGGACGTTCATGGTCCGTGACGCCTCCAGCAAACTGGAGGGAGAGTACACACTGACCCTCAGGTGAGAGGCTGCCCCCTGTAGATTATATATAGATGTTATGTCAACAGGACCATTAACATTACCATTCTTGAACCTCTGTGAATACTTGATTCTGTGTATCATTTTCTATCTCCTTTTTGAATGTGGAATGTTTGCTATTGCAATACTTGGGACCCTTGTAGCTCAGCAGAGTAAAAACAAAATGAAGGAAAGAACTGGAACTACTTTCTAAAGGACTTAAGACTGATTTCTCAACCGTTCCACAGGAAAGGCGGAAACAACAAGCTGATCAAGGTCTGCCACCGGGAAGGTCGCTATGGCTTCTCAGAGCCTCTCACCTTTATCACGGTGGTGGAGCTCATCAACCACTACCGCCATGAGTCCCTGGCCCAGTACAACGCCAAGCTGGACACCCGGCTCCTCTACCCCGTCTCCAAATTCCAGCAGGTACATACACTACATGAACACCAACTGAACAACATAATTGTCCATGAAAATGAAAAAGTATTTGCTGGCCCACCTCTCTTGAGGCTACACAAAACCCTCCTGTAATTGATACTATGGTCATATTTGTGAAATATCTGAGGGGTTGCCATTTAGGCACCTGAAGTTCCAGCATAATGCATTTCATTTAGAATGCAAGTTGGAATGGCCTTTTCATTGAACTTTTGATGCCAAAATGGAGAAAACAGTTCCTGCTGAATTTGTATTGCTGTCCTCCATCCTGAGTGGCTGCTTGGAGAGTTAGGATATTGAGGTTTCCGCATTATGATCCATTTACATGACACTACATTCCATGGCAGCCATGTTAGCTCCCCATGGGCAATGTTGACCAATAGCAGTTCACTGAATTTTCTGAATTTTTAACAATGCTATGCTCAAGATTCTCGTCATGAATGGATAAATGGAATGCTCAAAGGCGCTAACATGACAAACTGTTTTAAAAGTTGTCCCAACTCTCTAAATATATGGCCCTGGCAACATTTCTCCTCAGGAGCAGCTGGTGAAGGAGGACAGCACTGAGGCGGTGGGCGAGCAGCTGAAGGTGTACCATGAGCAGTACCAGGAGAAGAGCTGGGAGTACGACGTGCTCTACGAGGAGTACACACGTACCTCACAGGTCCTATATTGCTTATTATAAACTGGGTGGTTTGAGCATTGAATGCTGATTGGCGGGTATGATAAAACATTTATTTTACTGCTCTAATTACGTTGGTAACCAGTTTATAATAGCAATAAGGCACCTCTGGGGTTCGTGGCATATTGGCAACATACCACAGCTAAGGGATGTATCCTGGCACTCTGCATTGCATCGTGCTTAAGAACAGCCCTTAGCTGTAATATATTGGCCATATACCACACCTCCTCGGGCCTTATTGCTTTACTATACTGTATAGAAACTATTAGTCCACACTACTGACTTCTGGACCAGCTCACTCAAGCTCTGTCACAAAACGATTTGTCTTGTATTTGTCTTTTTTTGTATCCTTCCTCTGTAAATAATGATGTGAAAATGGCATGATGGAAAATCACATGCCTCCTAACTGTCATGAGGTGATCCCGTTTGTGTCTCTGTCAGGAGCTCCAGATGAAGCGCACAGCCATCGAGGCCTTCAACGAGACCATCAAGATCTTCGAAGAGCAGTGTGAGACTCAGGAGCGCTACAGCAAAGAGACCATCGAGAAGTTCCGTCGTGAAGGCAACGACAAAGAGATCCAGAAGTAAGCATTTTGCCTATTCATAGTGACATGGGTATTTATACCACAGCCCGTATCAAACTAGTACCTATGTATGTATGTAGCATGTATTTTAAGACAATTTTAAAACAACATTCAGTCAATGTATTGTAAAGAACAGTCAAACCAAACCAGACCACTACAAATGAACCCCAGAGCAAAAACTGTTATGGAGCTTTCTTCCCACTCACTTCAGGATCCAGAGCAACTCGGAGCGTCTGAAGTCTCGGGTGACAGAGATCCACGACAGCAAGAGGAAGCTGGAGCAGGACCTGAAACAGCAGGCAACCGACAACAGAGAGATTGACAAGAGGATGAACAGCCTGAAACCAGACCTCATGCAGCTAAGGAAGATCAGGGACCAGTACCTGGTGTAAGAAAACGCTATGCTGTACAATGCTATACTATCCCAGCCCTTACATTTATATTCGGTCTTTAACCAAGGACTCTTAGCTAGAACCTAGTTGGGTTAACCTTTTGAGACAGACATGGAAAAAACCCGTGTGGGCTACAACATGGGCTGCATTTACACAGGCAGTTCAATTCTGTTTCTTTTTTTCACTAATTTGTCTTTTGACCAATCAGATCAGCACTTTTGCCAATAATTGGGCAAGATGTGTAAATGCAGCCAAGTGGACCCCTTACCATTTTTACAGGGCTACAGTAATCTTATTTGTTTTTCATTTGGAAGACTCTTTAATATTTTGGACCATTCAGAATATGTTTTCTGGACAGTCTTTTCTAACAAGCCGATTTTATCTAGCTCAATAATTACACATGGTATTCATTTTAGTTCAGTTAGTGTAGGAGGCCAAATTTCTAATTTCAGTTTCATTTTACTACAAATTCCACAAACAACACTTGAGTCCTTAAATTGATTCCAATCAACAAAATACTTGATTCCTTAAAAATAATACATTCCCAGCATATTACAGCATGTGAATCGCAAATCATTTGCCAAGCAATTCCTGAACAATTCATCAGCATTCTGACAAATGGCAGCCGTCATTCGGATTCAGAATCTACTTGCCTGGGTAGCAATTAACATGGCTTGAAACTTGGACCGAATAAGCCAACAGACGATAAATACAGCGAGGGCAGTATAATTAGCTACTGAGAAATGTACACTCACAAAAAACGACATAGTCAACTCAGTGGTTCAAACATGTCATGAGTGTTTCTTTACTACTAACACAAGCTTGTTCAGCAAGCAAGCCATTTTTGTTGGCTCCCATGCAAAACAAGCTCGCTAACAGTAATCAGTGTTGCCAACTTAGCAACTTTGTCGCTATATTTAGCAACTATTCAGACCCCTGTAGCGACACATTTTCAAACAATCGACTAGCGACAAATCTAGCAACTTTTTCTGGTGTTATTGGAGACTTTTGGAGACTCTGACGTGAAAGCACGTATCGTTCTTACTCTTCTCAACGAGCAGTGGGTGCTGCTGTGGGCCCCATCCCCGTCCCAAAGAAGTCACAGGCGGCCCAGTCCTCGGACAGCAGTCCCTCCCAACTGCAGTCAGAGCAGGAGATGTTCACCCCTCCGCGTCCAGACTGCAAATGAATGTCGCATGCGGGAAGCCGTTGCTGGCTGATCCCGCCCTGGCTTATATTCAGGGCGGGATGTAAATGTAAAATGTTCTGTCTAAAATAAATCACTGCACATAAATAAATCACTGCATTTGACTCACACAGACAGCCTCAGTAACTTACTCACCTTATCCACTGTGTGTGTGCCTCTCTGTGACATAAGCTAAACATCTAGCTGGCTAGCTCATCATGTCTCAGTCTAAACTGTACACTCAAAAATACAGAAAGGGTTGGGAATCAAACCCTGAATTCTAAGGCTGGTTGAAGCTGTTTATTGGAGATGATACACGGGCATACTGCCTGTATTGTAAAGGCTGGTTGAAGCTGTTTATTGGAGATGATACACGGGCATACTGCCTGTATTGTAAAGGCTGGTTGAAGCCGTTTATTGGAGATGATACACGGGCATACTGCCTGTATTGTAAAGGCTGGTTGAAGCTGTTTATTGGAGATGATACACGGGCATACTGCCTGTATTGTAAAGGCTGGTTGAAGCTGTTTATTGGAGATGATACACGGGCATACTGCCTGTATTGTAAAGGCTGGTTGAAGCTGTTTATTGGAGATGATACAGGGGCATACTGCCTGTATTGTAAAGGCTGGTTGAAGCCGTTTATTGGAGATGATACACGGGCATACTGCCTGTATTGTAAAGGCTGGTTGAAGCCGTTTATTGGAGATGATACACGGGCATACTGTCTGTATTGTAAAGGCTGGTTGAAGCCGTTTATTGGAGATGATACACGGGCATACTGCCTGTATTGTAAAGGCTGGTTGAAGCCGTTTATTGGAGATGATACACGGGCATACTGCCTGTATTGTAAAGGCTGGTTGAAGCCGTTTATTGGAGATGATACACGGGCATACTGCCTGTATTGTAAAGGCTGGTTGAAGCCGTTTATTGGAGATGATACACGGGCATACTGCCTGTATTGTAAAGGCTGGTTGAAGTTGTTTATTGGAGATGATACACGGGCATACTGCCTGTATTGTAAAGGCTGGTTGAAGCCGTTTATTGGAGATGATACACGGGCATACTGCCTGTATTGTAAAGGCTGGTTGAAGTTGTTTATTGGAGATGATACACGGGCATACTGCCTGTATTGTAAAGGCTGGTTGAAGCTGTTTATTGCAGATGATACACGGGCATACTGCCTGTATTGTAAAGGCTGGTTGAAGCTGTTTATTGGAGATGATACACGGGCATACTGCCTGTATTGTAAAGGCTGGTTGAAGCTGTTTATTGGAGATGATACACGGGCATACTGCCTGTATTATAAAGGCTGGTTGAAGCTGTTTATTGGAGATGATACACGGGCATACTGCCTGTATTGTAAAGGCTGGTTGAAGTTGTTTATTGGAGATGATACACGGGCATACTGCCTGTATTGTAAAGGCTGGTTGAAGCCGTTTATTGGAGATGATACACGGGCATACTGCCTGTATTGTAAAGGCTGGTTGAAGCCGTTTATTGGAGATGATACACGGGCATACTGTCTGTATTGTAAAGGCTGGTTGAAGCCGTTTATTGGAGATGATACACGGGCATACTGCCTGTATTGTAAAGGCTGGTTGAAGCCGTTTATTGGAGATGATACACGGGCATACTGCCTGTATTGTAAAGGCTGGTTGAAGCCGTTTATTGGAGATGATACACGGGCATACTGCCTGTATTGTAAAGGCTGGTTGAAGCTGTTTATTGGAGATGATACACAGGCATACTGCCTGTATTGTAAAGGCTGGTTGAAGCTGTTTATTGGAGATGATACACGGGCATACTGCCTGTATTGTAAAGGCTGGTTGAAGCCGTTTATTGGAGATGATACACGGGCATACTGCCTGTATTGTAAAGGCTGGTTGAAGCCGTTTATTGGAGATGATACACGGGCATACTGCCTGTATTGTAAAGGCTGGTTGAAGCTGTTTATTGGAGATGATACACGGGCATACTGCCTGTATTGTAAAGGCTGGTTGAAGTTGTTTATTGGAGATGATACACGGGCATACTGCCTGTATTGTAAAGGCTGGTTGAAGCCGTTTATTGGAGATGATACACGGGCATACTGCCTGTATTGTAAAGGCTGGTTGAAGTTGTTTATTGGAGATGATACACGGGCATACTGCCTGTATTGTAAAGGCTGGTTGAAGCTGTTTATTGGAGATGATACACGGGCATACTGCCTGTATTGTAAAGGCTGGTTGAAGCTGTTTATTGGAGATGATACACGGGCATACTGCCTGTATTGTAAAGGCTGGTTGAAGCTGTTTATTGGAGATGATACACGGGCATACTGCCTGTATTATAAAGGCTGGTTGAAGCTGTTTATTGGAGATGATACACGGGCATACTGCCTGTATTGTAAAGGCTGGTTGAAGTTGTTTATTGGAGATGATACACGGGCATACTGCCTGTATTGTAAAGGCTGGTTGAAGCCGTTTATTGGAGATGATACACGGGCATACTGCCTGTATTGTAAAGGCTGGTTGAAGTTGTTTATTGGAGATGATACACGGGCATACTGCCTGTATTGTAAAGGCTGGTTGAAGCTGTTTATTGGAGATGATACACGGGCATACTGCCTGTATTGTAAAGGCTAATTTCTACGCCAAACTTAGTGATGTAAAAAAACACATGACAACTAAAAAACATACTCAAAATGCAAAGCCTTATAACAGTTCCACCCAAAACAAGCTGCCATTTATGGTTTAAAAAATTGACTCTGCAATAAAGTCTGAAGCCACCATGGCATTAGTTATAACACTGTTCCATGCTGGCATGTGATCACATTGGAGAAGTATGTAGAGCTGCTTTCTCAGACTACTGCTGCTACCCACTTCAAAGTGCACAGAAATGATTAATGGTGTTCTAGCACCATACTTTCTGAAAAAGTTGGTCGCAGATGTGGGTGACCAGCGTTTCAGCCTCCTCCTCGATGAGTCCACGGATGTGGGTGACCAGTGTTTCAGCCTCCTCGATGAGTCCACGGATGTAAGTGTTTCTAAGTACCTGGGGGTTGTGATAAGGTACTTTAGTGACACCAAGCAGACAATTTATCAACTTTTCTGGGGCTTGTTGAGTTGGAGGGAGGAGATGCCAAATCTAAAGCCTGTGCTGTTGTGGCTTTCCTCAAAGTGTTTTCTTAAAAAAGATAAACTCCTGGAGATAGGGACTGACAATGCCTCTGTTATGACGGGGATTAACAATGGGGTCCATAAAGTGCTGAAGGAGAAGTATGGCCTCAATATCTGGTTCTTGTTCACTCTCTGCAGCTTGCTCATTTGTAGTTCTAACCATATTTAGGGTGTTTTTTACTCACTTTTGTCTCTCCCACGACGTTATCCCTCTCTCCTACAGCGTCCATCACAATTACATGCACATGGCCAATTATGCAAATTAGACGATGACATCATTTAGCAACTTTTAGGACAGCCAATAGCTACTTTCCTTACTGAGGAGTTGGCAACACTGACAGGAACTAGCTCAACAATAAACCAAGGCCCAGTATGTTCGTGACGGGGCTAGATAGCTACCTCGACAACAAGGAGGATTTTTGAGCTAGCTAGTCACATTGTTTCAGCTCGTCTTGAGTTAGAAACATAGCCTTAGCTAGCTTACTAGAAACAATGCCAAACATTAGCTAGCTATCGTTAGTTATAACAAGTCTGCAGCCAGGCAACATCAGAAAATACCAAAACTAATTAGCTAGCTAACCACACAAGAAACATAACATATAGTCCATTCCACTTACCGGTCAAATCACTTTGTAGATTCCCAGCTCCCGCTGTCTTGCCTTGACATGGAGTTAGAACCCCAACGTTTACTGTACAGTCTTTAGTTTAGCACCTGAATTTTGAAGTTCCGTCATATGCCCTTGCTCCTCAAAATATTGAATATGTGCATGAGTCTTTAAAGAAAATATGACAGCACGCACGAGCTAATGGCTTTTCAGGCAAACATTATGTTGAGAAGAATTTCACCAGCATGATATCAATTAAACAATTAAACCCGCACGAACATGAAAATGTTGACACAACTTTCTTATTTTAGCTTCTCTACATTTCATTAGTTGGCGTTTTTACAGCGCATTAAAAAGTATTCAGGGCCCATTTTGGACCCACACTATAACCCACAGAGGTTTTCTCCATAGACAGGTTTTCTAATGCATGACCCAGGTGCTATGCCCAATGGGGTCCCAGAGACAATCCCTGGCCATATTCACAACAGATAACCCCTTTATAAATGGTAAAGGGCCCATTTGGGACCTATGTTATAGTCCACATGGGTTTTCCCATGTGCGACCCTGGTAGTAGGCCAAACTGGGTCCCATAGACAGACCCTGACTATATACACTCGGTTTTTCCATGTCTTGCCCAAAAGGTCAACCCAAATGTGTACCAGCTAAGATAACCATGTAGAGCTGTTGCTCCCCACCTGGACATGTTGGTTGGGTGGCTATACAATGCTAGGCTATACAATGCTATGCGATGCTATGCTATGTTATGCTTCTTATTCTTTTCTATGAGTATTTGTGAACTGAATTGAAGAGGAATGGAGTCAAATTCTCTTTCTTTGGTCTTGCAGGTGGTTGACACAGAAGGGGACCAGGCAGAAGAAGATTAATGAATGGCTGGGCATAAAGAATGAGGCAGAAGAGTAAGTGATGAAGAAGGAATGTTTGGCAAGTGATTAGATCGCTTGTTAAGAGCTACGTACATGGGCAGGAGTGGACTGGAACCAGAAATTGGCTCTGGCATTTCTAATACACCCGCCCATTTTACCCCCATTATAATTTTGCTAAAAAAAAGTAGTTGGACAGGCCGTAATAGGCTAAAAATTAACCAGCCCATCTGGCATTTACACATCTGACCATCTGTAAATGTTGAATTTGAAACTGTTGCCTTGTATTCTGTATTGATGTCAAATTTATGTCATATTCTTGTTGTAAAAATACATTTGACATAAATGACATAGTTACATAATTGCAACCAATTCTGCCCACTGGCGATGATCATGTTGTCTTTCCCTAAAAGGCCAAAGGCTTTTAAACTCTGCACCATCTCCCCAAATGTCTGCAGCACCAAAATACATCTAATAATAAACCTAAAACTGTTATAAAGGATTTAGAAAGACATCCAGTAAGACGATGAGTCATAAACCCCCCCATCTTTAGGGCTCCCGAGTGGCTAAGCGGTCTAAGGCACTGCATTCCCTGGTTTGAATCCAGGCTGCATCACATCCGGCCATGATTGGGAGTCCCATAGGGCCAACACCTCCTTTGGTCGCTTTTCCTTCCAGTTCTCTGCTGCCAGTGACTGGAACGAATTGCAAAAATCGCTGAAGCTAGAGACTTATATTTCCCTCACTAACTTCAAACATCAGCTATCTGAGCAGCTAACCGATCGCTGCAGCTGTACATAGTCCATCTGTAACTAGCCAACCAATTCTACCTACCTCATCCCCATATTGTTTTTAGTTACTTTTCTGCTCTTTTGCACACCAGTATCTCTACTTGCACATCATCATCTGCTCATCTATCACTCCAGTGTTAATTTGATAAATTGTAATTACTTCGCTACTATGGCCTATTTATTGCCAACCTCACACCATTTGCACACACTGTATATAGACTTTATTTTTTCTATTGTGTTATTGACTGTGCGCTTGTTTATTCCATGTGTAACTCTGTGTTGTTGTTTGTGTCGCACTGCTTTGCTTTATCTTAGCCGGGTCGCAGTTGTAAATGAGAACTTGTTCTCAACTTGCCTACCTGGTTAAATAAAGGTTCAATCTGTTTTCTTTTTTTATCTCCCTCCTACAGCTCCTACTGGCTGGTGGAGGAGGACGAAGGCTCGCCCCACCACGACGACGGCACCTGGTACATGGGCGACATCAAGCGCACCCAGGCAGAGGAGCTGCTGAGGGACAAGTGTGACGGCACCTTCCTCATCCGAGAGAGCCAGACGCAGAAGGGCTCCTATGCCTGCTCTGTAGTGTGAGTGTTTATTTCAATGTGTTACATGGCCTTTTGTGTCTGTCGAAAGTGCTAAGATTATTCATTGATGGGTTGATCTATTGAAAAATTGGCAAGTAGGAATATAGTATGTGGTTGTAACTAACATACACATACATTATCCCTATTCTTACTTGCCAATTTTAAGTAATGTTGTTGGCATCCCCTCAAATGACAATTGTACACTGTGCCATTGATTTAAGGGGACACCAGTAGACAACAAAGGGGAGACCCACATAGCTACTGCACTGTAAAAACAATTGTATCCTTTTTACGGTAACTTATTGTCAGACAGTTACCTGTAAGTTATTGTGAAAAATAAAAAGTACAGTATTCTACCTTTTAATTCCATTGAAACTTTGGTTTAACAGTACATTTTAAACTTTACAGTTGCTTTGTAATTTTACATAATATATTGTACCCTTTTACAGTAACTTACAGGTAACTGGCTGCCAGTAAGTTACCGTAAAAACAACAGGATGTTTTTTATAGTGTGGAGTAGGTCAAAGCTGTGCCCTGGAAAACCTTAATAGCGCATGGGTGAAGTTGGGGCTTGTGATGATTGTGAATTTCCTTTATTTTTTTGGCTTCAGACCAACCCTAACGTATAACCTAAAATGTTGTTTTTGTTTTTAATTACTAAGGAAACATTTGACATTTGACCTTCTGTTTGTTTGTATAAAACTGTAATCGCTCTGTCTCCCCCAGTGTGGACGGCGACACCAAACACTGCGTCATCTACAAGACGGACAAAGGCTATGGCTTCGCCGAGCCCTACAACCTTTACGGCTCCCTGAAGGACCTGGTGCTCCACTACAAGCACGAGTCACTGGTCCAACACAACGACCAGCTGAATGTAACCCTGGCCTACCCGGTCCTCACCCAGACCTAGCAGCAGCACCCCAGATGAGGGGCAGCATGGCATGACGACCCCCAATGGAGACCAGAGCTTCTAAAGCATGGCAAATCAAGCACACTATGTACTACAGTACCAGCCACAGTAAACATGAGACAAAAAACATAGATGTGTTCGTAGACGAAAAACAACATAAGCACACAGTTATGATATAAGCTTTCAGACCATAGTTAGAAGAGCAAGAGGGAATGAGAGAGGAAAGGAGAGAGTCGGGAAGCTGGAGGGTAAAGATACTGGATGTAGAATAGATTCTTGGGGGAAGGGAAGTTGATGCCAGCTTTCAGATGCATGGTGCTGAAAAGGAGGGCTGGGGTGGAGGGTCAAACTGTTAGATTCTATAAAAAGCTTGCTTAAGTGCCATAGAGAGCCTTGATTGACCACAAGCCTGTGTTGGGAAAGAAGGGGACTGTGGGGTGGGTGGGTTGGTGCTGGGAGGGAGAGCAAACTACAGCTTTAGAAATATATATGATAGATAGATAGATAGATAGATAGATAGATAGATAGATAGATAGATAGATAGATAGATAGATAGATAGATAGATAGATAGATAGATAGATAGATATTGTTTTTTAAGTCCAATTTCCATGAAACTGCCGTGGGCTCTCCTCCAGTTTGTTGTAAGATATACATTCTTTATGAAAAGAGATGTGATATATTTGGTGTATTGTGAATATATAGATGATATTCACAATAGATCAAATATATAGTTTATTGATGAATACAGTTTCTAAAGGGATTCAAGTTTCCCTTTTTCATTTAATCATGGCTAGTGGAGAAATCCCTCCAAGCTCATTTCTACATTTCTGTTCTAGTCAGGATTGGGGTCAATTCCATTTATATTCCAGTCATTTCAGGAAACACACTGAAATGCCAATTCCAATGATCTTTAATGCTTTTCAATGAGGAACATTTTACATTGGAATTTAATATACTTTCTGAATTGAGTGGAATTCAAATGGAATTGACCCCAACTCTGCTTCCAGTGCTTTCTTTTATACTGTAGCCTGTAGCCATGATTGACTATGGTATTACTGTTAGTATTCTTGGTGTTTTTATTTCTACGTGAATATACTCACAGAGCATCAATCTATTGGATCTTAACTCTCGGTGCTGTATGGCTTAGTCTCTAGGAAGCCTGTCTAGTACAATGTTCTTCTCACAAGCGTTTGCTTTTGTCACAGCGTTACTACTACTCACAGTACTTCCTCTTTGAGCTTGAATTTTGTTTTAATTTGACACAAGCTTGATTCACAGAGCTGTAGAACATTGTTGTACATAAGAAAACCCCCAGATTAACGTTATATGACCCATATATCTACAGACAGTAACAGGCAGTGTGACTGTCAGTCTAAAAGCTGTATTTGCTGTACGTAACCATGCAAACAGAAAGTATTGAATGCTTTCCTTTCCAACTGTGTCCCCCCGCAGGGGAAACTGCTGGAGGATGCACAGTATCCAGCTAAACTTGAGCCAAATGAAGGATGTCTTTCATGTAGCAAATAAAATATCTGATCCGTTTTGAGCATGACCACGGAGGTTCGAGAGATTTTCTATAAGTACAGAATGCATGTAAATCCTTCTTTTGGATAGTACCTAGACACTAGCCCTAGTACTCGTGCTGTTTTAAGTGTGTACGTCTCATGTCGTAGACCTGTATAATGCACAAACAATAGTAAGTGAATAAGAATACATGGAGATTTACAGACACACTCACTGTCGAGTGAATCCCTCCACAGGTACTGAGCAGTACTTTTGTTGTGTGGCTTCAGGGACTTACTCTGCCAATGCTTCTATTCCTTTTCCATAGCATAGACTTTGTTTGTGTGAATACACTTCAGCCAAAATTTGAAGGTTGATTCTTGACTTAAAGTGAAAATCCACCCAAACTATCTTTGGTATATTTTTTTTCATTAGTCCACTTGATACAGTCCCAAAACATTTTAGGACTGTATCAACAGAAACAAATCTAAACCATTTTATTGAATGGTTTTCCCTTTTAAAGAAACATCATGTAATGAAACTGAGCATATCGAGGATTTAAGTTTGGTGACTTGATTTAAGTGCTGCGTTTAGATTCGTTGAGAACATTTGTAGAATGATGGCCACTCCTTTTTGGGCAGTTCTAAACATGATAATTTGCTCAAAGTGTGATTTATTCTCGCTCTTTTGGTAATACAGATTAAGTATGATGCGTAAATATTGCAATTGAACAGTCATTCAAGTGGATTGGTTAATTAGTTATGGGAAATTAGATGGTACAAATGTTGGTTGGAGACAAAAATGATGTTACGGATAAATGCATTGGTACTGTTTAATGGTGCTTTGCACAGTTCTTGGCCAGAAGACTAGACAAGAATTAAACTCAAAGTGACATTAGTTGGGTGTCTTGAGAGGGATATAAAAGAGTGTGAATCACAAAGTTAAGAAGTGCCTTCTCTGTCTGCGTTACTTAGCTCTTGTCTTTATGTCAGAAGAGCTTCTCTCCTGTTTACAGAGCCACAGTGTACTGTAGTCTTTGTTTAAAAAGCATTTGCCAATGTCATAGCCTGACGACCCGCACTAAATTCTTCCACTTCTCTGTTGTTCACTACATACTTTAGTCCGAGACTACCATCATTGAAGTCATTTGTGGTGAGGGGCGTTGTGCAAAATAAAGTAATCAGCGATTAGATTGTCTCTAACCAATTAGTGTCAAAGCCAACGACGAATTTTCAAACCGCCGCTTTACCCACGTGTTCTGGCTCTGGCCCAACCCATCGGTTTCTGGACCAATCAGGTGGCCCTGAATATATTTGCATTCGGTGATGGGTCGGGGAGGTATTGCGTAAGAAACTAACGTCCGGGGGTGTGGCATAGCGTTTGGCTGGAGCAAGGAGTCTGAGTAGCCAGGCAAATAATGTCAACCCCTGAAGAGAACTGACAAATGAGCATAGTTATCGTCTTTCCTTTAGTGTGTGTGTGTGTGTGTGTGTGTGTGTGTGTGTGTGTGTGTGTGTGTGTGTGTGTGTGTGTGTGTGTGTGTGTGTGTGTGTGTGTGTGTGTGTGTGTGTGTGTGTGTGTGTGTGTGTGTGTGTGTGTGTGCGAGTTATGGAGGTTGTTTGTTTAGTTAGGCTTCTCTTTTGTTTTGTTTTTTGTGACTGGGGCTATTGCTTGGTGCTCTTCAGTGAGCGAGGCAGTTTCCTTTGGGGTTTGTTGTATATTGAATCAAACCTAGAGTGGATAGAAATGTGAATACACAGTCGTAGCCCAACACCGCGTTTTGTTTAATAAGCCGAATCTCATTCGATACGCACTCAATTGAATGCATGCAGTATTTCTGTGTTTTCACATCAATACCCTGTGAATTCAGATCCAGTTTACCCAGCTACTGACGTATTTATTTACAGTCCGTCGGACCATCATTTTGTGAATGTGCTCTTTCCTGTTCCACACTCCTTAATTGAGTGTGTTTAGGTCTACAAAGTATGAATTAATCCTAAACCATGTCAGAGAAGCTCAGTAAGCCATGATAGTGTTTTTTTATTAAGCGTCTCATGTCAGGGATGTTTTATCTGACTTTCTTTGTGAATCAAAGTGAAAAAAAACCCTGTTGTTGTCCCCTTACACAATACATAGGGTGGAGGCATGACAAACTTTGAAATAGTAGCCTGTATTCTGGACCTGTTTTGAAATTGACATTGAGACAAGAGGGACTAATGTCCATTATTGCTGTTTTTCATGATTCAATTGTTTAACTGTATATACTATAAAACTGTGTTCCGTGTCTGGTTTTGATTGTGTCAGGCCTACCCATTTCCCATTTGAAAATGGGTGACCCGTTTCAAACCAAATGAAAGGGAAGCTAGCTAATATGCAATCGGTATAATTGGTCGGTCCTCAGCTCTTTAATGCTATATGAATGTCATGGAGTCACATTAACGTCACGTGCATTAACATTAATGTTAACATTTGTGCAGTGATCGTGTTTCAGTGGTCATGCCCAATGAGATTGGTTTGCGGAAGAGGGATGAGGGTGAGTTGACCATTGTTGTGCTTTGACTTGGAGCAGAAGTTGCTTTGAATTGTCCTTTACCCTGTTATCGTGAAACAGCATGTGTCCAAGCACCCTCCAAAATGATCAGATGAATTACCCATTATTGCTTATCTCTGGTACAAAATACTTGTAATAAGGTATCATACATCTACCATATAGTTTACTGAATACAAGTAATTAACATTTATTACGTTTGATGAATATTTAGGTTTGAATCATATTTGGAAGAAATATATTGAAATATATCTTGACATATTGTTTTTGGGTTATATATTCTGATTTAATTATGCTGGAAACGGATCAGAAACAGAAGCTAACTTAATCAGAGCTTAGATGGTAACACGTCTATTGACGTGCCACAGCAGCATTTCATCAGTGGGCCAAGTGATATCTAGTTTCCAGAAACTGAGCTTTATCATAATCAACAGCAAGCTTTCCTTCTTTTTTGATTGTGGTTCTGTTGATTTTAATTGACCCACAATAATTATAATGAAGAGGAGGCAGGCTCATCTATGTTTAAAATGCAGCTCTCAATCTAGTTGTCCATGATGATATCATACTGATTGGTCAACCTTGGCTCCATTTAACCAACTCACACATATGTGTTTGTATCAAGTCTGAGTCGAGATTATCAGTAGCCTTGACACCAGTGTCTTTCAGCAAAGCTCCATTGTTACTATCCTACCAAGGGTGGTGACAACAGAGCTGACCAACACTGGGACTATCTGCTATCTAGACTACAGCCTGTATATTTTTAAGATGATAAGATTGTTTTTCTGAGCAGAAAATAGTTTCCTATACAGATCTGCTTTGTCCATAGAATGGGGAAAGCACCTTTTTTATTTTCATTTATTTCAGATCATGGTGGCAATTATTTTTATTTTGACATGAACATGTATTCTCAGTTTGAGATTCTGGTTGTGTTTTTTATTTAGCAAAAGGAGGCCGTTTGAAAGTTTCACCAGGGGAGTGTTTGAGATGGTATGAAAATAATGTATAATTCGAAGAGCGGGGCATTTATTAATCATTGGATAAAGTCCCCCCAAATGCACTAGAAAACACATACTTTATACCATCCAAACATGTTGCCAACAACAATAGTTAAGGTACAATTGTAGATGGATCAGAAACACTCCTTCGGTGAATAACAGACCTTTGTACATGGAACAATGATGGCATTAGAAAGTGTTCCTTTAAGGTGCCTGAGTAGGGTTTGTTTTTAATTAGTCTTTTAAGCTAATTGATTTGTCTGTCCAAGTGTTTTGTTTGTTTTTGTTTGTTAATGATAACCGTACAGAATCTATCAAATAAGCTAGCTTGAATATTTTCCTCCATACAGAAAAGTACAAATGTTTACGATATCTAATTAACCAAATAGCAAGTATGCGTTTGAGAATCAATCAGTCTGTCACTAAAAATGACTGATCGATTGATTTGATTTATTTCTTTCCTCTGTCATTTTAAACTTGAAGATGTTATGACTGCTTATTCTTTTGTTTAGATGTTGTTGTTTACTTGTCAAACAGTGCTCCCTCAATATGACAAAAGAAGAATTGTTACCATCATCTGCTTAGAACAAAATATGTTTCTTTTTTTTAAAGGCACCCAGGGCGGAATGGTCCCTGGGTGGCTTAGAATCATTAAGGAGATGCTGAACAGGCCGGTATGCATGTGTTTTTCTGTTTCTCATGACAAAAAGGTTGATTTCAGTCTTGGAGGTGTGTTTCCTGACCGATTCCTCATTTAGTTAATAATGTTTGTCCCCCATCAGACACTGGAAGCCTATTTCCCCTCCTCAAAATCCCAGAATGAATCTAGGATAAGAAGAAATCTGTCATTCATTTAGACTTTTTGGCCGAGGATGTTTTAGTTGCAAAATTAGAAATCTGACTAAGGTGTTTGGTGCAGTATTTCTCAAGTTAAAAAAAATCAGAGACGCATTGTCTTACGAGCACGTCTACCTTACTGTCTATGCTATTGGATAGAGAGAAATCACCGCAGCTGTTCATCCCATGTTAGTGGGTAAATCAAAACCCAACATTAATTTACCTGTTGTGACACACGGATGTTCCAAACTCCGTTTTAGACCAGACTGACCCTATGACAAAAATGATCCTATTTACACTTTGTTGTAAATTTTGACATTAGAATAAATGTTTCTGACACATATCGATGACACAAATCCTAACTTTAGACAATCTTAATTTAGCGTTTTTGCACATCGTGCATTGATATCAATGGGAGATTTTAAAAATAATAATAATAATACATTCATTTTTTGGAGTTAGTCACAAATCTCAAGTTAGGTTTTGGCTGTAGATTACACCATAGATGATTTGGGAGGCTCTAGTTTTCAGACTGCTTTTCAAGAGTGAGAGAGAGGTTTAGCCAACTAGTACATTTTAATTTGGAAATTGGAAATGAGAAGAGGCATGGGTTTCGATTTTGCACTAAGAGGTCATCCTTGTCTCACTAAGATGGAGAAATGCAGTACATTCGTTGACCTTCTCTCTGTCATTCAAAACAGACTCAATTAAAAATGATGCTTTCGTTTACTTCTGTTATCTAATCTCTGCAACCCTTCAATGTAGATTTCATCCTAGGTGGTGTTTGTGATCATGTGACAGTTGTAGTATGCACGTCCGGTACATTTTGACAAGCCTTTATTTGCTTTGGAGAAATCAAAGTACAGTATGATAATATGATTCTTATTGTAGCGAGATTTGGCGTCATGTTTTTCCCTTTTTTCAAAACGGTAAAATGGACATGAACCAGACTGTCTGATAAAGCTACTCTACACCAAAGTGCAATTGAACTCAGAGGGAGCACTGTTGGTGAACCAGTGGGAGTCTTCTCTCCTGGTTGTGGTGTGCACAATCTTTATGTATGGAAGATTCTTCTTCTTCTCATCTTTTTCCAGTCTGTCTTAGATATTTCAGATGCAACATTTTTTATTTTGTTTTCTGTGTACAGCTTGCTTCGGAGTTGTCTCAAACAGGTACTCTTACTTCTGTACGGTTCTTTCCTTAGGATGATGCAATGATTTAAAAAAATAATAATAAAATATGTAAGAAAAAGAAAGAGGTCTCCATGTGTATTTTTTCAGTAAGTTTGACATGTAGCCATGAGTTCAGTCAAACCTATGATGAGAATAAATGGGGATAGAGCTGCAGCACAGGTTTCCTAGTAATACGGTTTCCTAGTAATGGCTGAAATGGAACGAGTGGAATGGCACTGACACATCACACATGCACAATTTCCTTGTGTTTGTACCATTCCATTCACTTTATTTCAGTCATTATGAGCCCTCATCCCCTCCCCAGCCTCCTGTCAGTTGGGGTCAATTCCATTTTAATTCCTGTCAGTTGAAGGCTGGTGGACTTCGTGCTGAGGCTGACTTGTGACGCAGTCAGTATTGAATTTCAACCACATGAGGGAGACATGTTTTGTTGTTGTACACAGTGCCTAGTGAAAGTTTATACACCCATTGCACAGGCTTCACATTTTTTTGCCTTAAAATTGTATCTAAAAAGGGATTTACATTTCATTATCATTTGCTACTCCACATTTTCAGAGTGAAAGTAAATGATAGAAACATTTCCTAATGAATTACAAATACAAAAAATGACTTGATTGTGTATGTCTTCACACCCCAGTCAATACTTGATGTAGGCACCTTTGGCAGCCATTACAGCTGTGAATCATTTTGAATCAGATTCTACCAACTTAGGGCAACTGTATTTCCATTGGTTTTGTCAAAATTGCTTAAGCTCTGTAGAAATGGTTGGGAATCATTGATGAACAGCAATATTGAAACCTGGTTTCCGTCTTTTTTTTTTAGCAAATGTAAGTCTGAACTGAAGACTCAGTTTGCTCCTTTCATATTTATTTTTATCCTTGTCCCTGCCAATGACACGCATACACATAACATGATGTCGCCAACCGCAACTTGAAAATACAGAGGGTTTCAAATCAAAGTTTATTTGTCACGTGTGCCGAATATAACAGTGAAATGCTTACTTACAGGCTCTAACCAATAGTGCGGGAAAAAAAGGTATGTGTGTGTGTGTGTGTGTGTGTGTAGGTAAGTAACGAAATAAAACAACAGTGAAAAGACATTTGAAAATAACAGTAGCAAGGCTATATACAGACACCTGTTAGTCAGGCTTATTGAGGTAGTATGTACATGCAGGTATGGTTAAAGTGACTATGCATATACAGTGGGGCAAAAAAGTATTTAGTCAGCCACCAATTGTGCAATTTCTCCCACTTAAAAAGATGAGAGAGGCCTGTAATTTTCATCACATGTACACTTCAACTATGACAGACAAAATGAGAAAAAAGAATCCAGAAAATCACATTGTAGGATTTTTAATGAATTTATTTGCAAATTATGGAGGAAAATAACTATTTCACCTTTATTTAACCAGGTAAGCTAGTTGAGAACAAGTTCTCATTTACAACTGCAACCTGGCCAAGATAAAACAAGGCAGTGTGACACAAACAACAACATAGAGTTACATAGTGAATAAACAAGCGTACAGTCAATAACACAATAGAATGTAAATGTAAATGTAAAAAAATGTAAATGTAGAAAAAAAAGAAAGTCTATATACAGTGTGTGCAAATTTACATTTACATTTAAGTCATTTAGCAGACGCTCTTATCCAGAGCGACTTACAAATTGGTGCATTCACCTTATGACATCCAGTAGAACAGTCACTTTACAATAGTGCATCTAAATCTTAAAGGGGGGTGAGAAGGATTACTTATCCTATCCTAGGTATTCCTTAAAGAGGTGGCGTGAGGAGGTAAGGTTTAGAAAATTAACACTGGAGTGATAGATGAGCAGATGATGATGTGCAAGTAGAAATACTGGTGTGCAAAAGAGCAGAAAAGTAAATAAAAAACAATATAGGGATGAGATGTGTAGATGGGGTGGGCTATTTACAGATGGGCTATGTACAGATGTAGCGATCGGTTAGCTGCTCAGATAGCTGATAAAATAATAAAAAATAAAAAAAATAATGCTTCCCACAGTCGTCGAGTTGTCTGGATGTCCTTTCGGGGGTGGACTATTCTTGATACACAAGGGAAACTGTTGAGCATGAGCAACCCAGCAGCATTGCAATTCTTGGCACACTTAAACTGGTGCGCCTGGCACCTACTACCATTCCCCGTTCAAAGGCACATAAATCTTTTGTCATGCCCATTCACCCTCTGAATGGCACACATACACAATCCATGTCTCAAGGTTTAAAATCCTTCTTTAACCTGTCTCCCCCCTCCTCTACACTAATTTAAGGGGATGTATCAGGGGACTTCAATAAGGGATCATAGCATTCACCTGGTCAAGTCTATGTCATGGAAAGAGGAGCTGTGCCTACTGTTTTGAACACTCAGTATGTTGCCCTAAGAGTTGTACAAGGTTGGTAGAATCTGATTCCAAATTATTCCCAGCTGTAATGGCTGCCGAAGGTGCTTCCACCAGGTAGTAACTCTGGGGTGTGGAGACAAACACAATCAATGCATCTTTATTTTTTATTAATTTGAGAATGTTCTATACTTTTCTTTCACTTTGAAAAGGTGGAGTAGGGGAAAGTGGGGTATGTTGAGACATTTTTGTTTTTACATTCGGCATCACTACGTCAAGAGAAATGTAGTATTCTTTCAGACAGAGATATCTACATATTTCAGGATGTTGTGTTTCCTGGAAATAATGAAAATGTATGTAAAGATAACAGTTTTAAAAACAGTTTGTCCAAAACAACGTGGTCTCTTGGCATAACTTTCCCCAGGTCTGTGGTAAATTGAGACTAGGAACAAGGTTGAGGTCGATTATCACCACCTTTGAAAAATCTTGAGTTCATATGCATGACAAATTGCAAAAATACTATGCATATTACTGACCAAATGTAACCATCATTTGTATGGGGTATGTGGAGCCATCGGTTCAACTTGCCTCTGGTCAAATGTCGATATTGGCACAATTTACCCCAAAGCAACAATTTTGACTATATTAGCCAACTCCGCTACAAGGAGGCACTTTCATGCAAGGTTTAGGACCTCATTTTGTAGCTTATAGAAACCCCAACCAATGTATTAAACAGTCTTAACTATCTACTTTGATTTAGATACAAGCATCATGAAACCTCTTAACACTATACATTCATTTGACATTGTGAAAATAACTTTTGGGGACCTAACTTGCTTCCCACTTTTTCCATGTGATTTCCTCCTTCACTCCATGAAATTATGATCTCTAAATATTTAGTCATATGATTCATTTTGTGTATGGTTCCATAGAAACAAGGGGTGGCTCAACTGACCCTTGGCATGACTTACCCCCCCTAGGTTGTGTAGATCTGTAAGAAAATAAATAGAATTGAATCCCTTTTTAGATTTAAGTTTAAGGCAGCAAGACGTGAAGGCTGTGCAAAGAGGGTGTAAACTTCCACTAGGCACTGTACACATTGAGGGTTGGAATCGATCAAACACACACTGCATTTGAACCGAATTGCTGAAGGATCACTTTCAACAAAAAAAACATATTTGTTATTACTTGATGTTCACTTTGTTGAAAGTGGGTGGAAAAAAGCTAAACTCAGTTTGCTTTTCATTGAAGCATGCATTTCCTGGGCTCTTCTAGGGTGTTAGGCATCAGGATCTGGGCACTTTGTGAGAACTGTTTATACAGAAGACATCATGCAGCTTTGTTGCGTACAATATTTCCTGTGTTTCTTCCCAGACCACAATAGATGTAGCCTGGTCCCTGATCTATTTGTCACAACGTGATCTTGATGTTTGGCATGACAATTCTATAAGGAGTTGGCAAGGGATCAGAAACAGACCGCCACCCGGGCTGCAATCAATTCTTAAAGGAGAACCGGCTGTACAGAAAAGTAGACAGTCAACTGCCGTCATCGTAAAGTTATCCTCCTGTCCTGTTTGTTTGCTCTAGAGATTAGAGGACAGCCCTAAAAAATCCCATGACACTTGGTTCATCTTTCACAAGAAATTAAGCGTATTACTTGTTTTGCAGATTAAAACCAGTTAGGTGGTACGAGGAACAAGGAACGAGGAACAGCAGCATGGTTACTGATAATAAAAGGGAACTTCCAAGATCTTAACCTGGACTCAGGGGTAAACGTAACATAGTAAATGTAAATCCTGGACACTCCAATTAGTATGGTATGTTATGTTTCGTATGGTATGTGATAGGATAAAGTAATCCTTCTCACCCCCCTTAAAAGATTTAGATGCACTATTGTAAAGTGGCTGTTCCACTGGATGTCATAAGGTGAATGCACCAATTTGTAAGTCGCTCTGGATAAGAGCGTCTGCTAAATGACTTAAATGTAAATGTAATGTAATGTATGTATTTTTAAAAATATTTTAGGGGTGGATCAGCTTAATATTGAGGAAAGATTGTTGCTTCCAACAATGTAATTGTCTGCAATTTCCAATCCCTCATATCTTCTTTTGGTAAATATATATATATCCATATACATACACACCCATACATATACATATATAAACATTCATACATATATCCATATATACATACATATATACACTTGAAGTCGGAAGTTTACATACACCTTTGCCAAATACATTTAAACTCGGTTTTTCACAATTCCTGACATTCAATCGTAGTAAAAAGTCCCTGTCTTAGGTCAGTTAGGATCACCACTTTATTTTAAGAATGTGAAACGTCAGAATAATAGTAGAGAGAATGACTTATTTCAAGTTTTATTTCTTTCATCACATTCCCAGTGGGTCAGAAGTTTACATACACTCAATTAGTATTTGGTAGAATTGCCTTTAAATTGTTTAACTTGGGTCAAACGTTTTGGGAAGCCTTCCACAAGCTTCCCACAATAAGCTGGGAGAATTTTGACCCATTCCTCCTGACAGAGCTGGTGTAATAGTTCAATGTTTGTTTCATCAGACCAGAGGACATTTCTCCAAAAAGTACAATCTTTGTCCCCATGTGCAGTTGCAAACCATAGTCTGAGTTTTTTATGGCGGTTTTGGAACAGTGGCTTCTTTCTTACTGAGCTGCCTCTCAGTTTATGTTGATATAGGACACATTTTACTGTGGATATAGATACTTTTGTACCTGTTTCCTCCAGCATCTTCACAGGGTCCTTTGCTGTTGTTCTGGGATTGATCTGCACTTTTCGCACCAAAGTGTGTTCATCTCTAGGAGACAGAACGCGTCTCCTTCTTGAGCGGTATGACGGCTGCGTGGTCCCATGGTGTTTATACTTTCGTGTTATTGTTTGTACAGATGAACATTGTACCTTCGGGCGTTTGGAAATTGCTCCCAAGGATGAACCAGACTTGTGGAGGTCTACAATTATTTTTCTGAGGTCTTGGCTGATTTCTTTTGATTTTCCCATGATGTCAAGCAAAGAAGCACTGAGTTTGAAGGTCGGCCTTGAAATACATCCACAGATACACCTACAATTGACTCAAATGATGTCAATTAGCCTATCAGAAGCTTCTAAAGCCATGATATCATTTTCTGGAATTTTCCAAGCTGTTTCAAGGCACAGTCAACTTAGTGTATATAAACTTCTCTGACCCACTTGAATTGCATTACAGTGAATTACAAGTGAAATAATCTGTCTGTAAACAATTGTTGGTAAAATGGCTTGTGTCATACACAAAGTAGATGTCCTAACTGACTTGCCAAAACTATAGTTTGTTTACAAGAAATTTGTGGAGTGGCTGAGTATGTAAACTTCTGACTTCAACTGTATATACACATACCTATATACATATAATTTTGGGGGGAATATACCTTTATTATTCCCCGCAAACCCTACCACTCTTCCCCCCATTTGGAGTAAACTAATAAACAATAACACTTAGGCCTTCAGTTTATACATATTATACACATTTTAGACAATCTATTTTACAATAGTTATATTTAGTTTGTTTTTAGTCCTTCCTCTATTTCTGATGTCCATCCAGTTTGATTTCTGTTTGTAACTGTGCTATTTCACAACATTTCTGAACCTATATACATTTTGCAGACCCTGTATGTTTTACATTGGTTATCTTGTTATTAGTCCTCCCCCTTCAGCTCCTCTCAACCCCTCCCATCTATCTTTCAACACCATCCATATTGGATTTCTATTTGCCATATATTTTTCAACTGTGCTGTGATGCTTCACAAAAGTACTGAACCTTTCTATTCTCATAGCTTCTACAGATTGTAAATTAAAGATGAACATTTTTGCTAAAATAATTGTTATATTATTGATTGATTGACTATGGCTTGTCAAATCACCCAGTATTGCTATCTGCAGAGTTAGTTCTAGGCAAATGTTGCAATTCTTCAGCCATTTTGCTGTGACCAAAAACGAGCTACATATGGACAGTACCAAAATAAATGATCTAATGAGTCTGTCTCCTAACAGGAAAATCTGCAGAGCTGGTAAGATTGTATCCCCCATATATATAACATTCTATTGGTTGCAAGAAATTTGTATTGTAATTTAAATTGAAAAATGTGAAGTTTTGAATCCGGTGTTGTTTTGCGTGTCAATTCATAAACCATGGTATGGAATGGGTACAATCTCTTCCCAACTATTTTGCAATTTATATGGACAGACAGACAAGTTCCTTACTTTTTTCCCCTTCTACTTGCCTCTTTCATTTTTGTGGTATTGCTGCAATTATTTGTAATTTTGGGTAGAGCAGACATTTCCATATGTCTGTGTTAGCTGCATGTGTAACAACTCCACCAGCCCTATTTATGATATCATTCACTAAAATTATACCTTCTGTAAACATTTAATAAATTAGTATATTTGAGTTTAACCAAAAGTTTCACTTTTGGATGAAATGCGTGCCCAGAGTAAACTGCCTCCTACTCGGTCACAGATGCGAATATATGCATATTATTAGTAGTATTGGATAGAAAACACTCTGAAGTTTCTAAAACTGTTTGAATGATGTCTGTGAGTATAACAGAACTCATATGGCAGGCAAAAACCTGAGAAAAATCCAACCAGGAAGTGAGAAATCTGAGGTTTGTAGTTTTTCAAAGCTTGGCCTACCGAATACACAGTGTCTATGGGGTTAAGTTGCACTTCCTAAGGCTTCCACTAGATGTCAACCGTCTTTAGAAACTTGTTTCAGGCTTCTGCTATAAAGGAGGGGGGATTGTGAGCTGAATGAGTCAGTGGTCTGGCAGAGTGTCTCAGGCTCGTGACATGCTTTTCTACAGACAAATTCCGGAATTCTCCGGTTGGAACTTTATCGAAGTTTTATGTTAAAAACATCCTAAAGATTGATTCCATACATCGTTTGACATGTTTCTGTGACCTGTAATGGAACTTTTAGAGTTTTTGTCTGGACGTAGTGCTCGCGCCTCATGAAGATGGATTACTGGGCTGAACACGCTAACAACAAGTGGCTATTTGGACATAAATGATGGACTTAATGGAACAAATCAGTAATTTATTGTTGAACTGGGATTCCTGGGAGTGCATTCCTGGGAGTGAGGATATTTCTTTGGTTGGATTGGGCTCTAAGCGCCGTACTCAGATTATGCTTTTTTTTTTTAAATCTGACACAGCGGTTGCATTAGGGAGAAGTCTTTAATTCTGTGAATAACACTTGTATCTTTTATCAGTGTTTATTACGAGTATTTCTGGGATTTAATGTGGCTATCTGCAAAATCCCCTGATGTTTTGGAATCAAAACATTAATGCACGTGATCTCAACCCCATAGAAAATCTTTGGAGGGAGTTGAAAGTCCGTGTTGCCCAGCAACAACCCCAAAACATCACTGCTCTAGAGGAGATCTGCATGGAGGAATGGGCCAAAATACCAGCAACAGTGTGTGAAAACCTTGTGAAGACTTACAGAAAACGTTTGACCTCTGTCATTGCCAACAAAGGGTATTTAACAAAGTATTGAGATACACTTTTGTTATTGACCAAAATCTTATTTTCCACCATAATTTGCAAATAAATTCATTAAAAATCCTACAATGTGATTTTCTGGATTTTTTTTCTCATTTTGTCTGTCATAGTTGAAGTGTACCTATGATGAAAATTACAGGCCTCTTTCATCTTTTTAAGTGGGAGAACTTGCACAATTGGTGGCTGACTAAATACTTTTTTGCCCCACTGTATATAGGAGTGGTTAAAACATGCTAATAATGGTACTCTGAGTATATATAATTTTTTAAAATTTAGTTTAGTATACTTCCACTGGTATGCCATCCAGCCCTGGAGTTTTCCCAGCCTTAAAGGCTTTAATTGCATCAAGAAGTTCCTCTATAATTTGGTCTTCATGGTATGTATTAATTAGTGGATGTCCATCATCCATTTCATCTATGTTACAAATTACAATTCATACGATACGTTATGAATTGCAATTTCTAGAATATGTTACGAATTGCAATGTGTAAGATAATTCGTACCATCTGTTACCAATTTGCAGAACGTATGATATGTTATGAATTCCAATTTGCTGTCGCTAATGTTAGCTAGGTGGCTAACTATAGCTAGGCAAGAGGTTAAGTTTAGGGTTGAAGGAAGGTTTAGCTAACATAGTAGTAGTGATAAGATTCAAACATGCAACCCTTGGGTTGCTAGTAACCTTCTGCCTTATGTAACCATACCAACTGTAACATATCATACTAATTGTGTCGTGGATTTACATTTACTACATTACGTCTAGTCTATGAGACCAGGCTAAAGTTCTTGGAGGGAAAACCATAAAATGGTAACTTCCAAAATCTTTGAGTGATAACCACACTGACTCACAGTGACTGGTTTGAAGTTACAAATGAATAATACTTTCACTGATACACTGATTGTGCAAACATGCTGACATTTAACTCATACTTCCTCATTCTGATTAGAAATGACACTTAGTTCATTTCAAGTTGTCTGTGCTCCACAGTCAATAATAGACCAAAAAATAGATGTGTGGCACTTCTCCATTTAAGACACCAGTAGTTGTAATACAACATGCCAATGTGGAAAGGGTGAGTTTTAATAAGGGGTTTAATCCATGAATCCTGCAGGCCTAGAGAAGTAGTGTTTTTGCCCAGGGATGGATTCGGACAAGAATGTTACCCTGGCTTTTTATCCACACCAGCCCACATCACTGTGCACCACCATATTTTGATGTGCAACCTAATCCAGTGATTGTCATGAATTTTGGGTTGACAATTAGACTATAGTTGCTGTATTTTACTGTAAAAATCTTTGTTTACCAACTAATATTAGGGTTCAACACCTGAGGAAGTGGAAACTCAAAACACATGAACTAGATCACTAATCCTAATTATAATACCCTCTGCTGGCAGCCATTCATTTAACAGTAAATGCAATGTCCTAAAAAGACTGTTGCAGTTGTGGGCTACTAGGCCTACAAGTACCCCTGAGACCTTTTACGCCATGGCTGGTGCGCATTTTGCACCCGTCGCTCCATATCTCAAAGCCATATCAAATGAGTCTGGGTACCAGTCTTTGTAGCTAACATTCCACTCCTTGCCACTCCATTTCACTGCCAACGAGACTGGCCTTTTGGCAATTTCGGAAGTTTACATACACCTTAGTCAAATACAGTCGTATGAAAAAGCTTGGGCACCCCTCTGAGGCTGCATAATAATTTACTCTGTCGTCACAGAAAATGATCACAGTGTCATGCCATTCATTTTCTAATACATTTACATTTAAGTCATTTAGCAGACTCTCTTATCCAGAGCGACTTACAAATTGGTGCATTCACCTTATGACATCCAGTAGAATAGTCACTTTACAATAGTGCATCTAAATCTTAAAGGGGGGGGTGAGAAGGATTACTTATCCTATCCTAGGTATTCCTTAAAGAGGTGGGGTTTCAGGTGTCTCCGGAAGGTGGTGATTGACTAATAAAAGCTGAGTACTGGGGTATTGTCCAGACAAAGAGTTTTAGTGTAGTAATATTATGTTGTATGAAATTAAATCAGATGTAAAAAAAAAATAGGCTATGCAACAATGTGTGCACCCTTGTCATTCTGTTGATTTGAATACCTGTAACTACTTAGCACTGATTAATTGGAACACACAATTGGTTTGGTGAGCTCATTAAGCCTTGAACTTCATAGACAAGTGCATCCAATCATGAGAAAAGGTATTTAAGGCCAATTGCAAGTTGTTGTTCACTTTGACTCTCCTCTGAAGAGTGGCAACATCGGGGCCTCAAAACAACTCTCAAATGACCTGAAAACAAAGATTGTTCAACATGATGGTTTAGAGGAAGTCTACAGAAAGCTATCACAGATATTTAAGCTGTCAGTGTCCACGGTGAGGAACATAGTGAGGAAATGGAAGAATACAGGCACAGTTCTTGTTAAGGCCAGAAGTGGCAGGCCAAGTAAAATATCGGAGAGGCGAAGGATGGTGAGAACGGTCAAAAACAGCCCACAGACCACCTCCAAAGACCTACAACATCATCTTGCTGCAGATGGTGTCGCTGTGCATCGTTCAACAATTCAGCGCACTTTGCACAAGGAGAAGCTGTATGGGAGAGTGATGCGGAAGAAGACTTTTCTGCCAACACGCCACAAACAGGAGTCGCTTGAGGTATGCAAACGCACATTTGGACAAGCCAGCTTCATTTTGGAATAAGGTGCTGTAGACTGATGAAACAAAGATTGAGTTATTTGGTCATAACAAGGGACGTTATGTATGGCGGCAAAAGAACACACCGTTCCAAGAAAAACACTTGCTACCCACAGTAAAATTTGGTGGGGGTTCCATCATGCCGTGGGGCTGTGTGGCCAGTGCCGGTACTGAGAATCTTGTTAAAGTTGAGGGTCACATGGATTCCTCTCGATATCAGCAGATTCTTGGGAATAATGTTGAATAATCAGTCACAAAGTTGAAGTTATGCCGGGGCTGGATATTTCAACAAGAAAACGCCCTAAAACACTGCTCAAAATCTACCCGGGCATTTATGCAGAGGAACAAGTACAATGTTCTGGAATGGCCATTCCAGTCCCCAGACCTGAATATCATTGAGAATCTGTGGAATGTTTTGAAGCGGGCTGTCCATGCTCGGCAACCATCAAACCTAACTGAACTGGAGATGTTTTGTAAGGAGGAATGGTCCAAAATGCCTTCATCCATAATCCAGACACTCATTAGAGGCTATGGAAGCGTTTAGAGGCTGTTATTTTAGCAAAATTAGGCTCTACTAAATATTGATGTGATTTTTCTATTGGGGTGCCCAAATTTATGCACCTGTCTAATTTTGTTTTGATGCATATTGCACATTTTCTGTTAATCCAATAAACCTCCTTTCACTACTGAAATATTACTGTGTCCCTCAGTTATTTGATAGATCCAAATGAAATTTCTGATCCAAACACCCAATTATTTATAAATGTAAATCATGGAAATTGTCATGGGTTCCCAAACGTTTTCATACGACTGTACATTTAAACTCTTTTTCACAATTCCTGACATTTAATCCTAGTAAAATACACACCAGGACAGACGTGCACAAACACTTACAATAAACAATCACCCACAAGGACATGAGGGGGAACAGAGGGGTAAATACATACCAGGACAGACGTGCCCAAGCACTTACAATAAACAATCACCCACAAGGACATGAGGGGGAACAGAGGGGTAAATACACACCAGGACAGAGGAGCACAAACACTTACAATAAACAATCACCCACAAGGACATGAGGGGTAAATACACACCAGGACAGACGAGCACAAACACTTACAATAAACAATCACCCACAAGGACATGAGGGGGAACAGAGGGGTAAATACACACCAGGACAGACGAGCACAAACACTTACAATAAACAATCACCCACAAGGACATGAGGGGTAAATCCACACCAGGACAGACGTGCACAAGCACTTACAATAAACAATCACCCACAAGGACATGAGGGGGAACAGAGGGGTAAATACATACCAGGACAGACGTGCCCAAGCACTTACAATAAACAATCACCCACAAGGACATGAGGGGTAAATACATACCAGGACAGACGTGCCCAAGCACTTACAATAAACAATCACCCACAAGGACATGAGGGGGAACAGAGGGGTAAATACACACCAGGACAGATGTGCACAAGCACTTACAATAAACAATCACCCACAAGGAGGACATGAGGGGTAAATACACACCAGGACAGACGTGCACAAGCACTTACAATAAACAATCACCCACAAGGACATGAGGGGGAACAGAGGGGTAAATACACACCAGGACAGACGTGCATAAACACTTACAATAAACAATCACCCACAAGGACATGAGGGGGAACCGAGGGTTAAATACACAATATGTAATTGATGGGATTGGAACCAGGTGTGATGGAAGACAAGACAAAACCAAAGGAAAATGAAAAGAGGATCAGCGATGGCTAGAAGGTCGGTAACTTCGACCGCCGAACGCCGCCCGAACAAGGAGAGGGACCAACTTCGGCGAGAGTCGTGACACCACCACTTTATTTTAAGAATGTGAAATGTCAGAATAATAGTAGAGAGAATAATTTCTTTCAGCTTTTATTTTTTTCTTCACATTCTCAGTGGGTCGGAAGTTTACATACACTCAATTAGTATTTGGTAGCATCGCCTTTAAATTGTTTAACTTGGGTCAAACGTTTTTGGAAGCCTTCCACAAGCTTCCCACAATAAGTTGGGGGAATTTTGACCCATTCCTCCTGACAGAGCTGGTGTAACTGAGTCAAGTTCATAGGCCTCCTTGCTCTCACACGCTTTTTCAGTTCTGCCCACACATGTTCTATAGGATTGACGTCAGGGCTTTGTGATGGCCACTCCAATACCTTGACTTTCTTGTCCTTAAGCATTTTGCCACAACTTTGGAAGTATGCTTGGGGTCATTGTCCATTTGGAAGACCCATTTGCGACCAAGCTTTAACTTCCTGGCTGATGTCTTGAGATGTTGCTTCAATATATCCACATAATTTTTCTCCCTCATGATGCTATCTATTTTGTGAAGTGCACCAGTCCCTCCTGCAGCAAAACACCCCCACAACCTGATGCTGCCACCCTTGTGCTTCACGGTTGGGATGGTGTTATTCGGCTTGCAAGCCTCCCCCTTTTTCCTCCAAACAAATGGTCATTATGGCCAAACAGTTCGATCTTTGTCCCCATGTTCAGTTGCAAACCGTAGTCTGGCTTTTTTTTTTATGGTGGCTTTGGAACAGTGGCTTCTTTCTTGCTGAGCGGCCTTTCAGGTTATGTCGATATAGGACACGTTTTACTGTGGATATAGATACTTTTGTACCTGTTTCCTCCAGCATCTTCACAAGGTCCTTTGCTGTTGTTCTGGGATTGATTTGCACTTTCGCACCAAAGCATGTTCATCTCTAGGAGACAGAACACGAGTCCTTCCTGAGCGGTATGACGGCTGCGTGGTCCCATGGTGTTTATACTTGCGTACTATTGTTTGTACAGATGAACATGGTACCTTCAGGCATTTAGAAATTGTTCCCAAGGATGAACCAGACTTGTCGAGGTCTACAATTATTTTTCTGAGGTCTTGGCTGATTTCTTTTGATTTTCCCATGATGTCAAGCAAAGAGGCACTGAGTTTGAAGGTCAGCCTTGAAATTCATCCACAGGTACACCTCCAATTGAGTCAAATGATGTCAATTAGCCTATGAGAAGCTTCTAAAGCCATCACATAATTTTCTGGAATTTTCCAAGTTGTTTA
This sequence comes from Oncorhynchus keta, assembly GCF_023373465.1. NCBI lineage: Eukaryota > Metazoa > Chordata > Actinopteri > Salmoniformes > Salmonidae > Oncorhynchus > Oncorhynchus keta. Next base: position 15,861,188 of record NC_068435.1, read on the forward strand.
AAGGCACAGTCATCTTAGTGTATGTAAACTTCTGACCCACTGGAATTGTGATACAGTGATTTATAAGTGAAATAATCTGTCTGTAAACAATTGTTGGAAAAATTACTTTTGTCATCCACAAAGTAGATGTCCTAACCCACTTCCCAAAACTATAGTTTGTTAACAAGAAATTTGTGGAGTGGTCGAAAAAACAGTTTTAATGACTCCAACCTAAGTGTATGTAAACTTCTGACTTCTACTGTATATAGGGAAGGTAATCAGGGAGGTGATGGAGTCCAGGTGAGTCTGATGACTTGCTGGTGCACGCAACGATGGTGACAGGTGTGTGCCATAACAAGCAGCCTGCTGACCTAGAGGCCAGAGAGGGAGTATACGTGACACTCGTAAATAGAATAAGAACTATAACTAATTCAAAATCAAACATTTAGCTGTTACTGTAGCGAGGCAATTTGTTGTATTTCGAGGCTTAAAATAAAGCAAAGATGTTTTGTGGTTGGAATTGCAGTATGTATTTAGTTCATTTGAGATTTTAGGGTTAGACTGGAAAAACAAAAAATGGTTGCTAAGCAACCAGATACCAATGTGTTTTTTGGAGAAGAAAATAGTGATAGTACCAATATTTTGATAATCATTGTGATTGGAGGATAGCTGTGAGGCTTATCGAATCAGGATCAGGATCTCCTTGAGCTCATTAATGAGAGAATGTTCATATTTGAAGATGGCAAAAAGGCCAGCATCTTTGGCAATGACAAGGAGTGGAAAGGAGTGGCATCTTAGCTATACACTGAGTATACAAAACATTAGGAACACCTTCCTAATATCAAGTTGGACCCCCTTTTGCCCTCAGAACAGCCTCAATTCGTCGGGGCGGCATGGACTCTACAAGGTGTCGAAAGTGTTCCACAGGGATGCTGGCCCATGTTGACTCCAATGCGTCCCACAGTTGTGTCAAATTGGCTGGATGTCCTTTGGGTGGTTCTTTATTTATTTATTTTTTATAAAAATGTATTCTTGATACACACAGGAAACTGTTGGCTTGAAAACCCCAGCAGCGTTACAGTTCTTGACACACTTCAAACTGGTGCGCCTGGCACCTACTACAATACCCTGTTCAAAGGCACTTCAATCTTTTGTCTTACCCATTCATCCTCTGAATCACACACATACACAATCCATGTCTCAATTGTCTGACGGCTTAAAAATCATTATTTAACCGGTCTCCTCCCCTTAATATAGACTGATTGAAGTGGATTTAACAAGTGACCTCAATAAGGGATCATAGCTTCCACCTGGATTCACCTGGTCAGTCTCTCATGGAAAGTGCAGGTGTGCCTAATGTTTTGTACACTCAGTGTATTGAGAATTAAGATATGCCTCCAGAAAGCTGAGACCCTCCTCTCTTTGACAGGGCCAAGAGGACTAAGCTTCCAAAGCTATGTTTTTCCTATGATTGCATTTTGAATTGTTATACAATCATAAAGCATTTTTCTCTCAGGCACATGGGTGGAGAGGAGAGTGGCTCGCTCACCACAGCAGCAGGCCCCAGCGAGGGCACAGGCACAGGGGCCAGGCAGACACTTTCATTACAGGAATCATGTGTATAATGCACTTCACAGTTTGACCAAATCATGATTTTAGCCGCCCAGAAATAGGAAGTTTTGAGTGAGGTGACAATGTAGAATAGGCTCTTTCTACATTCATAGGCACCTTTTATGTTTTTTCCGTTCCATGATCCTTGCTGTCTAACTGATGACAGAGTTGGAGCAGATCTCTTTCACAATGCTGCGTTTTATTTTGAATGTGAGTTTGTGCGACCTCAACTCAGCATATCAGAAAACCGGGCTGACCATCTTGGTAGTGGGGCCGGCCGTTGCCCACTGATCAGCCAAAGGCTCACTATAGACTAGTATAACAGACAAATTGCGCAAAAATAATAATAGTAAAAAAAAATCTTAACAGGTCCATGGGCTGCCAGTCATGTCACCCTTCTCATTGTTTTATTTTGACAGAATATTTTTTTTGTGTGTGTGTCAATTTCGACCAGCCCATCCAACTAAGAAATGGTCCAGCCCATCTGGGATTTGCCATAATTGCCAAATGGGTAACCTGCCCCTGCTCTTACCTCTACATCTCACGCTTTCTCCACATCAGTCCCTTACAGTAATGTAGCAATGTAAAGGGTGCCTTGATGTGAATATGGCTGTGTCTAGACAAGCAGCCCAAGACAGATTTTTTTCCCACTAATTGGTCTTTTGACCAATCAGATCAGCTCTGAAAAATATCTGATGGGAAAAAATCTGATGTGATTGTTAAAATAAAAAAATCTGAATTGGGTGTCTGTCTAAACACTGCCTATCAAGAACAATATCTATCTGGTTAAAGCCTGCAGGTATCATGCTTTACAACTTGTAATAATAAGCATGTACATGTATGAGCATCAGCCTTTGTAATATATTATCAAGTGTATTAGAATTAAGCCTCATGGGGAGGTGTGGTATATGGCCAATATACCAGGCTAAGAGCTGGGCCTGGATACAGCCCTTAGCCGTGGTATATTGGCCACACTGTATACCAAAAAATATTGGCCATATACCACAAACCCCAGAGGTGCCTTATTTTTTTAATTAAAAACTGGTTACCAATGTAATTAGACTAGTAAAAATATATATTTTGTCATACCCCTGGTATATGGTCCGAAATACAACGGCTTTCAGCCAATCAGCATTCAGGGCGAGCCCACCCGGTTTATAATACGGCTTATAAAATGTTATGTCTCTATGTACAGTATCAACTTTTAAACTTTTTTCAGAACGTCTGGTAGGCTTTAAATAACTAGTAGGGTACAGTCAGGATAAGATACTATTATAATACATTATAAACAGGGCATACGTGCCTGACAATACATTATGCATCATAATGAATATCTGCTTTGCCACAATAAACACCAATAAGAGTTGGATGAAACAAAGTTAAACAAATACCTCCAGGTAGATAACAAATCGTGACAATATAATCAATATCAAGACAATCCCAACTATTGATATGATACAATGTAACGCAAACTTTGCCGGTGTTTAGTGACGCTATTAGTGGTCACATGACTGAGAACCAATCGTAAAATCGAAAATATATTTACTTGGTTAGAGGGTACCGTGATATACTTTGAATCACTAAATATATTTGAGTCGATTTACTGACTGTGGCCAGTGTCTGTCGTCTTGTGCTGAAGGGAAGATGAAGGGTATTATTCTGTTTACACTTTTGACCATCTGGTCAAATGTAGATTGCAAGTCTTGCTCATATTCTCCATCGCAGTGGTGTACCTCTTTGGAATCAGCCATCGAATGTGGGGTAAAATAAGTTCACTTCACGAGTTTCTTGTCGTAATTAAATGTGTGCAATGTTTTCGTAACACATTGACTTAAACTGTGTTGTGGTTGTATCGCTGTAATTGGGCTACACGTTTACAACGGGTGAGAACGATATCTGCCTGTGTCTTAGATTTGTCTTAGATTTGTTTTTGTGTGTTTTGATTGGTCAGGGGAAAGTGATCTCCGATCACCACTGAAGAGGCAACTGGGCAATTCCTTGGTAACGCCAAGACAAAATACCAAACAAAAACCATTGATTTCAAAGTTTAACAAACCATACAACTCTATGCACAATGACACATTTTAAAAATGTTCACAGAATATTTTACAAAAACACATTTACATGAATAACTGTGCAGATACAAAGTTTGGTAACAGAATAAAACAGCAAGATTTTTGTTGTTATGTATCTTGTTCAAAGTTTTCATTGTCCATAGAGTTGGGTTGGTGTAACTTTGAAGTCAATGGTTTTTGTTTGGCATACATTTTAAAGTGATAAATTGGAGTCTCAGCATTGCTGTTGCTGTGGAACTGCCCAACTTTTACTTCAGTAGAGAATGAGGAAGAGAATGAGAAAAATGTATGTTTGTACATTAAAAATAATATTAAAATAGAATATCAACACCCATAATTGTCTCTACAGATTCTGCTTGACATATAGACCCTATTTAGGCCTAAAAATTAAACCATACTGTGCGTGTTTGTTAACTTGTATCAATTGAGTCTTTACTTTTGTTGTGGCAGGTTCTGAAGCAGTGCCTGGAAACCAATGCCACCAAGCCCAACACGCTGGAGCAGTCAGTTCAGGTGGAGCTGTATTATGAGAGTCTGTGCCCAGCATGCCGCTACTTCCTCACCTCACAGCTCTTACCCACATGGACCATGCTGCAGGACGCCATGAGTGTCACGCTGGTGCCCTATGGAAATGCAGAAGTATGTACACTAGGCTATAGAGACAATGACTATCATCTCATGACTCTTGCTTTGATTTTGGATATAATACTTGGATGTCGTTATCAGTGATTGGAGTTGAGGAATGTTGTGTTTAGTCAAAGTCATTTCTGTTTGTCTCACTACAGGAATCTTTTGATGGGAAGAAGTATCAGTTCACCTGCCAGCACGGCGAAGAAGAGTGTCTTGGCAACATGATCGAGGTGAGATTTTGGTAATGCTTTATTTTACATTCTACCAGGTAGTTATTTATTATGTATTAGAACAGTAATTACTGATTAATTGCCTAGCAATTACACTCATTGAAGCATCACTAAAGTACCAGAAAGTATTAATGTCACCATATAGTTTCTTAGTTACTACCATGTAAATACCAGGTAATACTAGCTTGAACTGGGCTGAAACATGTGTTTTTTCCCTCTCTCTCTCCTCAGACCTGCATATTGAATGTTACAGGAAGTAACGCCTTCCAGATAATCTACTGCATGGAGGCCTCCACTGATGTGGTTAAAGCAGGCGAGAAGGTGAGTGACATTAACTCTTACCTTCTCTCTATCTACACAAAACCATGAAAAGACCCTATCTCAAACAATATACAACACCCCCTATCTGTATTCTAATACCCTTGAGAAATACGAACAAAAAGTATATAGAATGAAATGAGCTTTTGTGCTTGATGATATGCTCTGCTCACATAAGATAGTGTAAGGGTATGGCTGGAGGGAAAAATGAGATATGACTGGATGGCATTGTAAATATGAGGATACTTGGAAATAGTGAAGAGTGTTCTGACCACCTCTTCCCTTGACAGTGTGTGGAGCTCTATGACCCAAACACCAAGTGGGACAGCATCATGACCTGTGTGAAGGGAGACCAGGGGAATCAGCTAATGCATCAGAATGCAGTGAAGACTGGTGCCCTGAAGCCAACCCACAACTATGTGCCTTGGATTGTCATAAATGGGGTAAGTTCACTGAGGCAAAATATTTGTGTTTCTTGTGTCTGCATTGCATTTAATACTTTGTGTTAACTGTATTACAACCCGCTACGAGTAAGGTATTTTACCACTCAACGTTTATTGCCTCGATTGTTATAGTAATCTGGAAACTTTTCTCAGGAGCACACAGAAGAACTTCAGGACAAAGCAATGTCTTCACTCTTCGCTCTGATCTGCAGCATGTACAAGGTACGTTTTGGCCCAAAAACACCATTCCAATATCAACAGTATAATGTCTTATCCATCCATTATTCGTTCCTTGTTTCTATGCATATTTTTTCCTGTCTATAGAAACCACTGCATATAGAATAGCCTTTACATATACTGTACCATTGATGGTAGGTCAGTACCTGATGATGTTGATATTTCTTGATGCCTTACTCCATCAAACCTTTTCTGAGCCAAGATCACTTTTGCAGTCAAAAAGCAAGAGGAGATCTACTACCCAGATTTTTTAAAGACAGACTTAAAAAATGTAACATTCACCTAATAAAACAGTTCTCTAGGAAGGCGGTTTGTGCAGTATGCCTATTAGCCTACATTATCTCAGTATATTGGCTATACAGTATCTCTGGCCTGCCAATATTGTTCTTCTCAGACCATATAATATTTCAAAACCCAAGCTTTGATAACAAAATATTATGACTTGCGAGGCACAGCTGAGCAAAAATGGAAATAATTATGTTTCTTATTTTACTGGACTGATGGTACCTGTATCTGATGGTCATGGTGCTTTCAAGACAACTGGGAACTCTGGGAAAAAATGAGGTCAAAAATGAGGTCAAATCATGACACCAGTTGTTTTGAACACGGCATTAGTCTCAGTGGACAGAGGGAGAGAGCAGCAGAGGGTCCGCCTCTCACTGTCCCTGAGCTCTCCTTTATTTCCCCCGGTGAGACTAACCAGAGAGAGGGGACCTGATGGCAAAACTCAAGTCGCACCGCATCTGCACAAATACATGTTGTTCCTATGACCAGAGAAAGTGAAATACTCCTCAATATAAAAAAATACACAAAGAGCTGCTGATAATAATAATATTAATACAAATGCAGGGCTATCGATACACTTATCTACTAATTCATTGCAGCCGCAGCACAAGTGGAAGTAGGGATAAGCACATTTTATGTATTGTAATTGTGTTGAATAAAAACAGTGTTGACAGTGCTGAATAAAAACTTAGACATGAACTCACTCAAAATTCTTCATATTCTTTGACAGTCACTCTCTGGTCCTGGTTTTAAAAGTTATTACATCTAATGTAGGCTAGTTGCCTATCAAACTTCGCTGTGGCCAGGGACGTGGAAGCTGTAGGAACGGTGATTTTAGCTATCCGATTTGCCAGCATAGTATGCGACCTCAGTTTAGCCACAGATCTCCTGGTCCGCAGGGCAGGTGGAGCTTGTCTTTTCAGACAAATTAAATGGTTCAAAATGGGAACACTTCACCTGCCCTGCAGGACTTGTGAATCAAATGCAACACCAATAATATATATAAAGGACAGCAAGCCTTAATCGCTTTTCTACAGAAATGTTTGGTGATGGACTAGGATCGCGATCAACCGGTTGGTGACCACTGCACTAGAGTGTGTCTGGTGATGGACTAGGATCGCGATCAACCGGTTGGTGACCACTGCACTAGAGTGTGTTTGGTGATGGACTAGGATCGCGATCAACCGGTTGGTGACCACTGCACTAGAGTGTGTCTGGTGATGGACTAGGATCACGATCAACCGGTTGGTGACCACTGCACTAGAGTGTGTCTGGTGATGGACTAGGATCACGATCACCGGTTGGTGACCACTGCACTAGAGTGTGTCTGGTGATGGACTAGGATCACGATCGACCGGTTGGTGACCACTGCACTAGAGTGTGTTTGGTGATGGACTAGGATTGTGATCGACCGGTTGGTGACCACTGCACTAAAGTGTGCTGTAGGAATAACCTTTGATTTCTGTTCTCTGTCACATTCTCCTTTAGGGGTCCAAGCCTGAAGCCTGTAGTACGGCTCTGATGAAACGACACAGAAGTTACAGTTTCCATGACGAGTAAATCATCTACGTCTCAACACTGCACTATACTGTCATGTGCCTCTGTGTTTGATTGCTAAATATGGATGGTAAATGCTACCTTAAAAATGTGTGGTATCAATAATGTTTTAACGCTATCAATGTTTTAAAAAAAATCTGGTTTAACTATCAATATAACACAATTACTCAAAAATCAAGAAAATGGACGTCATGTACTGTTTCATTGCTCAATGAATTAGCCTTTGTGGAATGAGCTGTGTGAAATAAGCTCTCTGATAGCAATCCATTTTTTATAAAGTGATGAAGTTTCACTCGCTTTTGTAAATGAATATTGGGGATGTAAATGAATATGAAATTAAAGTAAACTACTTTAAAAGGACTTGGTCTTTCTTTATTAAATCTGAATTTTATGTTGAATATGAGTGTTTATCCTATTAGATCAGATATGTATTTTTTGACAGGCGCTGTGGGGATGAATACCTTTTTGAGTGAGTGCTCTAACAGTAGAATGCTTTGTCGTGGTTGTCATGGTTCTGCATAGCTTCGCTGAGTCTTGCCTAGGAGAGACCACAGACAAACCCCTGACATAGCAAGCCTCTTCCCTGGCGGGTTTAATAGGACTGTCTGTGCTGCTTTCAGTGCTGTTAAAGAGACGTGTTCTCCCTTGTTATACTGCTGATTAAGGGTCATGTCCTTCAACATAATTTGGTCTGTCTATTGGAGCACGATGTAAAAATGTAAGATCGAAAGTATGACGGCTACAAGATTTCAAGCTGTCTGATTTTTCTTTGGTTGCGTTTCTTAATCCAAAACTAAATAATGGAAGACTGAATATCATACTCACAGACCTTACACACTGATCTAAATCTGAAGATGCTGGTGTTGTGTAGACCCTATCTAGTTTTGGATGGATGCACCATTTTTATTGAGCTGTTTGGTTATCCAAAAACATATCATCTTTACACTATGGATTATGGTCCCAGTGTGGATTTTCTAATCGGTGTCTTTCTAATCAAATCAGAAATATTACCTTTCCACCTGTTCTATGCATTGTGCTTCTAATGTGATTTATGGAAGGTGACATAGTAGCCTGTCAGTGGAGGCTGGTGGGAGGAATTATAGCAGGATGGGCTCATTGTAATGGCTTGAATGGAATAAACGGAGCAGAGTCAAACATATGGAAAACATGTGTTTGACTCCGTTCCATGAATTCCCTTGCAGGCATTACGATGAGCCCTTCCTCCTATAACTCCTCCCACCAGCCTCCCCTGTAACCTATTCTTAGAAGGTTACAGTATGTCAAAACAATTCAACGTATTTAGAGATTGAATTTGTCAAGTCACTTTTCTATCATACTACTTATTGGATTAATCAGAATTCCACATAAATTATGAGGGATCTTGTGCTTCAGCTGGATTGTTTTTTTGTGCAGCAATGGGGAGTATGATGTCCTCAAACTCCTCGCTATTATGCATTTGACACCAATGCTATGTATAAACCCTAGATGAGTTAGGGGAAGCTGCTTTGAAGCCAAAGAGAATGCCAAGAGTGTGCAAAGCTGTCATCAAGGCAAAGGGTGGCTACTTTAAAGAATCTCAATCAAATATATTTAGATTTGGTTTACACTTTTTGTTTACTACATGATTCCATATGTGTTATTTCATAGTGTTGATGTCTTCACTATCTTTCTACAATGTAGAAAATAAGAAAAATAAGAAAAACCCTTGAATGAGGGGTGGCAGGTAGCCTAGTATTTAGAGTGTTGGACTAGTAACCGAAAGGTTGCAAGATAAAATCCCCAAGGTAAAAATCTGTTGTTCTCCCCCTGAACAAGTCAGTTAACCCACTGTTCCTATGCTGTAATTGAAGATAAGAATTTGTTCTTAACTGACGTGCCTAGTTAAATAAAGGTAAAATGAGTAGGTGTGTCAAACTTTTGACTGGTACTGTACATCAATAACATTGAATATTTATCCTAGTGGACCACTTACTGGATAACTGTAGTTTGGAATAATAATCATGATTCCTCAGTCGAGCAGAGAGTTTCTTGTCAAGATTACAGGTTACTGGAAGCTGTTTTTCAACAGAAGGTTTCTTATTGTAACCAATACTGTGAGCTGTGGGGGCATGCTTGCTGCCGGCAATATCACTCAGCAAACCAGAAAAAAAGGGAGGGTCCCTGAAAGGGCATGTGACTGGGCTCATACAGGTAAGGTCCAGGACCAAGGATAGCAATCTGTGTTGTATGAAATAACTTTTGAAAGACAATGAACATGAATGTGCGAAGGCAAGATATATTCCTAATCATAACCAAAAGAAAATGTATAGCATTAAAAAACGTTCAACCATAATATTCGAAAACATACTTCTCTCTAATTGTATCCTTTATTTATTGATAAGATTATTGCATATTTTCCTTGTGTTTTCCAAGATACAATACAGTAGTATATATGTGTCACTATTAGCAAGGACATGTATTTCATGTTGCTGTGTTACACTGCCCTCTGCAGGTTGCATGTGTTGCAGTAGGATGTTCAATGGGGCCTTACATGCGCTACTTGTACCAGTGGCTGGACAATATATAATATATATGCCATTTAGCTGACGCTTTTATCCAAAGCGACTTACAGTCATGTGTGCATACATTCTATGTATGGGTGGTCCCGGGAATCGAACCCACTACCCTGGCGTTACAAGCGCCATGCTCTACCAACTGAGCCACAGAAGGACCAATATATTTTTGTCAGCAATGCTCTACCTGCTGTCATCAATGCTCTACCTGCTGTCATCAATGCTCTACCTGCTGTCATCAATGCTCTACCTGCTGTCATCAATGCTCTACCTGCTGTCAGCAATGCTCTACCTGCTGTCATCAATGCTCTACCTGCTGTCATCAATGCTCTACCTGCTGTCAGCAATGCTCTACCTGCTGTCATCAATGCTCTACCTGCTGTCATCAATGCTCTACCTGCTGTCAGCAATGCTCTACCTGCTGTCAGCAATGCTCTACCTGCTGTCATCAATGCTCTACCTGCTGTCATCAATGCTCTACCTGCTGTCAGCAATGCTCTACCTGCTGTCATCAATGCTCTACCTGCTGCCAGTAATGCTTTCCTGCTGTCAGCAATACTCTACCTGCTGTCATCAATGCTCTACCTGCTGTCATCAATGCTCTACCTGCTGTCAGCAATGCTCTACCTGCTGTCAGCAATGCTCTACCTGCTGTCAGCAATGCTCTCCCTGCTGTCATCAATGCTCTACCTGCTGTCATCAATGCTCTACCTGCTGTCAGCAATGCTCTACCTGCTGTCATCAATGCTCTACCTGCTGCCAGTAATGCTTTCCTGCTGTCAGCAATACTCCACCTGCTGTCATCAATGCTCTACCTGCTGTCAGCAATGCTCTACCTGCTGCCAGCAATGCTCTACCTGCTGTCAGCAATGCTCTCCCTGCTGTCATCAATGCTCTACCTGCTGTCAGCAATGCTCTACCTGCTGTCATCAATGCTCTACCTGCTGTCATCAATGCTCTACCTGCTGTCAGCAATGCTCTACCTGCTGTCAGCAATGCTCTACCTGCTGTCATCAATGCTCTACCTGCTGTCAGCAATGCTCTACCTGCTGTCATCAATGCTCTACCTGCTGCCAGTAATGCTTTCCTGCTGTCAGCAATACTCTACCTGCTGTCATCAATGCTCTACCTGCTGTCAGCAATGCTCTACCTGCTGTCATCAATGCTCTACCTGCTGTCAGCAATGCTCTACCTGCTGTCAGCAATGCTCTACCTGCTGTCAGCAATGCTCTACCTGCTGTCATCAATGCTCTACCTGCTGTCATCAATGCTCTACCTGCTGTCAGCAATGCTCTACCTGCTGTCATCAATGCTCTACCTGCTGCCAGTAATGCTTTCCTGCTGTCAGCAATACTCTACCTGCTGTCATCAATGCTCTACCTGCTGTCAGCAATGCTCTACCTGCTGTCATCAATGCTCTACCTGCTGTCATCAATGCTCTACCTGCTGTCAGCAATGCTCTACCTGCTGTCATCAATGCTCTACCTGCTGCCAGTAATGCTTTCCTGCTGTCAGCAATACTCTACCTGCTGTCATCAATGCTCTACCTGCTGTCAGCAATGCTCTACCTGCTGTCATCAATGCTCTACCTGCTGCCAGCAATGCTCTACCTGCTGTCAGCAATGCTCTCCCTGCTGTCATCAATGCTCTACCTGCTGTCAGCAATGCTCTACCTGCTGTCATTCTAAATAAGAATTTGTTCTTAACTGACTTGCCGAGTTAAATAAAGGTAACAAAAACAAAAAATCAGTAGATAACATTATGCGACATATAAACTCTAGCGAACTCTGGCCTGCCAAACCAGATATCGGTGACACACATGCATGAATAATGGCATGTAATGAAGTATAGACCAGTATGTATCTCTGTTTCAAACCAGCGTCTCTATTCTCATCTAGCTCTGTAGCTGAAAAGTCATCTCTTCATTTTGTATTTTAGTACAAATCCGATTAGGACCCCAATCGGCAACATCAAAGCATGACATGGACATTTAGCTCTGTATACAGAAGGGTTGTGGAGTGCATAAGGCCAGTTCAGCCAAATGTCTTAAGGGTATTATGAAAGATCTATCTATGACATGATCAAAAACAATGTTCCCCAACTGGCGGCCCCTGCGGGTGAATTTATTTGGCCGACCAAGTTTTCTGAGCCCCAAATAATATACAATATATACACACTATATATACAAATTAGTGGATTCGGCTATTTCAACCACACCCGTCGCTGACAGGTGTATAAAATCAAGCACACAGCCATGCAATATCCATAGACAAACATTGGTAGCAGAAGGGCCTTACTGAAGAGCTCAGTGAGTTTCAACGTAGCACTGTCATAGGATGCCACCTTTCCAACAAGTCAGTTCGTAAATGTTTTGCCCTGCTAGAGCTGCCCCGGTCAACTGTAAGTGCTGTTGTTGTGAAGTGGAAATGTCTAGGAGCAGCAATGGCTTAGCTGCGAAGTGGTAGACCACACAAGCTCACAGAACGGGACCGCCGAGTGCTGAAGCGCATAGCGTGTAAAAATCGTCTGTCCTCAGTTGCAACACTCACTACCGCGTTCCAAACTGCCTCGGGAAGCAACGTCAGCACAATAACTGTTCGTCTGGAGCTTCATGAAATGGGTTTCCATGGCTGAGCAGCCGCACACAAGCCTAAGATCACCATGTGCAATGCCAAGCGTCGACTGGAGTGGTGTAAAGATCACCGCCATTGGACTGGAGCAGTGGAAAGCATTCTCTGGAGTGATGAATCACGCTTCACCATCTGGCAGTCCGACGGACAAATCTGGGTTTGGCGGATGCTAGGAGAACGCTACCTGCCCGAACACATAGTGCCAACTGTAAAGTTTGGTGGAGGATGAATAATGGTCTGGGAATGTGTTTCATGTTTCAGGCTCCTTAGTTCCAGTAAAGGGAAGTCTTAACGCGACAGCATGCAATGACATTCTAGATGATTCTGTGCTTCCAACTTTGTGGAAATATAACCTACAGCCGGCCTAATAGAGAAATATAACCTACAGCCGGCTTAATAGAGAAATATAACCTACAGTAGGCCTAATAGAGAAATATAACCTACAGCCGGCCTAATAGAGAAATATAACCTACAGTAGGCCTAATAGAGAAATATAACCTACAGTAGGCCTAATAGAGAAATATAACCTACAGCCGGCCTAATAGAGAAATATAACCTACAGTAGGCCTAATAGAGAAATATAACCTACAGTAGGCCTAGTAGAGAAATCTAATCTACAGTAGGCCTAATAGAGAAATATAACCTACAGTAGGCCTAATAGAGAAATATAACCTACAGTAGGCCTAATAGAGAAATATAATCTACAGTAGGCCTAGTAGAGAAATATAACCTACAGTAGGCCTAATAGAGAAATATAATCTACAGTAGGCCTAGTAGAGAAATATAATCTACAGTAGGCCTAATAGAGAAATATAATCTACAGTAGGCCTAGTAGAGAAATATAATCTACAGTAGGCCTAATAGAGAAATATAACCTACAGTAGGCGTAGTAGAGAAATATAACCTACAGTAGGCCTAGTAGAGAAATATAATCTACAGTAGGCCTAATAGAGAAATATAATCTACAGTAGGCCTAATAGAGAAATATAATCTACAGTAGGCCTAGTAGAGAAATATAATCTACAGTAGGCCTAATAGAGAAATATAACCTACAGTAGGCCTAGTAGAGAAATATAACCTACAGTAGGCCTAGTAGAGAAATATAATCTACAGTAGGCCTAATAGAGAAATATAATCTACAGTAGGCCTAATAGAGAAATATAACCTACAGTAGGCCTAGTAGAGAAATATAATCTACAGTAGGCCTAATAGAGAAATATAATCTACAGTAGGCCTAATAGAGAAATATAATCTACATTAGGCCTAATAGAGAAATATAATCTACAGTAGGCCTAATAGAGAAATATAATCTACAGTAGGCCTAGTAGAGAAATATAATCTACAGTAGGCCTAATAGAGAAATATAATCTACAGTAGGCCTAATAGAGAAATATAACCTACAGTAGGCCTAGTGGAGAAATATAATCTACAGTAGGCCTAATAGAGAAATATAATCTACAGTAGGCCTAATAGAGAAATATAACCTACAGTAGGCCTAGTAGGGAAATATAATCTACAGTAGGCCTAATAGAGAAATATAATCTACAGTAGGCCTAATAGAGAAATATAACCTACAGTAGGCCTAATAGAGAAATATAATCTACAGTAGGCCTAATAGAGAAATATAATCTACAGTAGGCCTAATAGAGAAATATAATCTACAGTAGGCCTAATAGAGAAATATAACCTACAGTAGGCCTAGTAGAGAAATATAATCTACAGTAGGCCTAATAGAGAAATATAATCTACAGTAGGCCTAATAGAGAAATATAATCTACATTAGGCCTAATAGAGAAATATAATCTACAGTAGGCCTAATAGAGAAATATAATCTACAGTAGGCCTAGTAGAGAAATATAACCCACAGTAGGCCTAATAGAGAAATATAACCTACAGTAGGCCTAGTAGAGAAATATAATCTACATTAGGTCTATGTGATCATATACAAATGAAAGCAAGGTTTGCAATGATTATGTTTTAGTGAAATATTGTATATGTCGGGACTTCTTGCGGTCAATTTGCAGTTTAATTGATTTATAATTATGTTCTGGCCCCTTAATTAACCATTCACTCAAGAAAAAAAATTGGCCCGTGGCTGAATCTAGTTGAGGATCCCTGATCTAAAACATGGTACTTCAATAATTTCCTTGGGACTGTTTGCCAGCTTGGCTCATAGTGCAGGACCTGTGGGAAGTGTGACTCCTCATCAAGGTTTTCCAGCTCAATAGAGGTAAGATATTTCCAATGTATTGTTATTCCTTCATCATACTACATCTGATGAGTCAGTTGTTCCTGGACAGCATATTGTTTGTCCAGTTAATGTCATAATATTAGGTAGGCCTATTCTATAGATTTGTTAGGTCTATTTCCACTCTTGTCAAATAGTGGAGTAAAGGAATACATTTGGTTTGACTGTATTTTGAAAGATAATAAACATTATTATTATTTTTGTAATTACAAAAAAAATTACAATACAAAACATACACATACAAAGGACAACATACAGACAGACGCACACAAACATCCACAACATCACCCCTGCCCAAACCCACGTGTTCACACCCACAGCGCCAGTATCACCCTTCCACATGGCCTCAAACTGCACCATTTTGTTTCTCTTTGTCACCCACGCACTTTCAACATTTAGATAATCATTTATCATCCTAGAGTTGATTGACGCACCGGTGCATCAATCTAAATTACATAGCAAAAAATATCCCCAGCAAAATCTGTCAGTTTAAACTAGAGATATCTGTTTTTACATTTCGAAAGAAATAAAGCATTTGACCTTTCCATTGTGTTAAAGATGGAGGATTTGTTGATTTCCAGTTTAAGTATACAAGTTTTCAAGATGATTGATGAGAAAGGTATCGTCCAACCCATCCGGTATCTCACTGAACCCTCATAACGCCATGTCTTGGAATATGCAGACAGACGGATTAAAAGCCACGGATTATTGAGTCATTGTTAGTTTTACATTTAAGACTTGACTCTGCCGTTGTGCTGTAAAATTAGTGAATTCTGTCTCATGTGTAATAAATTATATACATTAGTTTATGCTGGATTAAGTGTACATTCTCGTTGGTTTGTTAGTTATGTTCCAACATTACCTCCATCTTGTGCCAATATTAGTTGTTTTCAAGCTTTGTTTCCAATAGTTTATGTATGTGTCTAAGAGACTGTCAGTTAGATATGCTCTCTGCAAGGTTTTGTTTAAAGCGCCTTCAGAAAGGATTCACACCCCTTGACTTTTTCCACATTTTGTTGTGTTACAGCCTGCATTAAAAAAAATTGATTAAATTGAGACGTTTTGTCACTGGCCTACATACAATACCCCATAATGTCAAAGTGGAATTATGTTTTTGTAATTCATGTCTGGCAAAAACCAAACACTGCATTCCACAGTAAGAACCTCATACCAACTGTCAGCATGGTGGTGGTAGTGTGATGGTTTGGGATGCTTTGCTGTCTCAGGACCTGGACGACTTGCCTTAATAGAAGGAACCATGAATTCTGCTCTGTATCAGAGAATTCTACAGGAGAATGTCAGGCCATCCATCCGTCTGTGAGCTGAAGTGCAGCTGGGTCATGCAGCAAGACAATTGTCAAAAAAGCACAATCAAGTCTACATGAAAATGGTTAAAAAGCAACACATTTGAAGTTTTGGAATGACCTAGTCAAAGTCCAGTCTTAATCTTAATTGAGATGTTGTGGCAGGACTTGCAGTTCATGCTTGAAAACCCACAAATGTCGCTGAGTTAAAGCAATTTTGCATGCAAGAGTGGGCCAAAGTTCCTCCACAGCGATGTCAGAGTCTGATCAACAACTACAGGAAGCATTTGGTTGCAGTCATTGCAAATAAAGGTGGCACAACCAGTTATTGAGTGTAAAGGGGCAATTACCTTTTCACACAGGGGAACTGGGTGTTGTGTACTTTTGTTAATTATATAAATAAAGTACATATATTTTGTTTTTTGTAAACTCACATTGCCTTTATCTAGTATTAGGTTTTGGTTGAAGATCTGATAACATTCAGTATCAAAAGTATGCAACAATAGGGGACCAGAAAAGTTGCAAATAATTTGTCACAGCACTGTATGTAAATGGTATATTTCTGTATTTCATTTTCAATAAGTTGGCAAACATTTCTAAAAACAGGTTTTCACTTTGTCATTATGGAGTATTGTGTTATTTCTAGGTAAGAAATAAAATAAGAAATAAAATAAGTCAAGGGGTATGAATACTTCTGAAGGCAATGTATCTTATCATATGAACATCCTTTTCTGCATCAAATAGGATTTCCTCAAGATTATTCTGATGTCCAAAAGATTTGATTGACATTTCTTGATATGAAAATTTGAAGTTGCATGTATTTGAAAATATCTACATGGGTCAGTCCAAAATAGTTTTTTAATTCAGTCATGGAAATAAATGCATTTCCTATGATCAAGTCATTTACAGTTTCTATGCCTTTAGTTTTCAATGTAGACCAATTTATCAGTGAATTGTGAAAAGCTGTCCAAGGATTGTTCCATAGGGTTCCATTATGTTTAAAGGGAGGGATATTGGTTCTTGTAGAATAAGTTACATTTACTTCCATGTTGTTATAGTGTTATTAACTATCAAGTTGTTAATGTTCCTAGCTACATCCTTAGAAAACAGACACGTGAAAAGATTCTAGGGATGAGCATGCGTATCTTCAACATGTACCCATTGTTCCTCTTTAGTGCATTTAACTATACTGTATGTTACAAGTAAAAGCCCTGGGTGGTGAGTTGATACAAATCCTAAGTATTTTATATTTTTGGTGGTCCACTTAATGGATTGCTGTAGATCATGAGTTATTCTTTTTTATTTTTCCTGTTGTCATTAATTCAGTCCCAACCTCCCATCCTTGCCCATTATTTCCCATCCTTGCCCATTATTTCCCATCCTTGCCCATTATTTCCCATCCTTGCCTATTATTTCCCATCCTTGCCCATTATTTCCCATCCTTGCCCATTATTTCCCATCCTTGCCTATTATTTCCCATCCTTGCCCATTCTTACCCAACTAGCCAAGCTGGTTCCAACCTCCCATCATTTCCCCCCCCTACCTTTAAGACACACTTACACCCATCTATCCATCCATCCTTCAGCTTACTCATCCATTATTATTCATTTCTGCCCAACATATACCCCATGCATTCACACACCCATTCTCTCTCACCCTCCTAAATATATTCAGATTTGTTTTTATTTATGTTGTGGGACTGGCACTGTTTGAAAATAGAAGGGCCTCCCGAGTGGCGCAGTGGTCTAAGGCAGTTGAGAGCAGCCCGTCTCCTCACTCAGCCTTCTGTCCCGCCGAATCTCCACCCAGGACGTCAGGAAGAGCGCAGAGCCAGAGCAGCCCGTCTCCTCACTCAGCCTCCTGTCCCGCCAAAACTCCACCCAGGACGTCAGGAAGAGCGCAGAGCCAGAGCAGCTGTCTCCTCACTCAGCCTTCTGTCCCGTCGAAACTCCACCCAGGACGTCAGGAAGAGCGCAGAGCCAGAGCAGCTGTCTCCTCACTCAGCCTTCTGTCCCGCCGAAACTCCACCCAGGACGTCAGGAAGAGCGCAGAGCCAGAGCAGCCCGTCTCCTCACTCAGCCTTCTGTCCCGCCGAAACTCCACCCAGGACGTCAGGAAGAGCGCAGAGCCAGAGCAGCCCGTCTCCTCACTCAGCCTCCTGTCCCGCCGAAACTCCACCCAGGAAGTCAGGAAGAGCGCAGAGCCAGAGCAGCCCGTCTCCTCACTCAGCCTCCTGTCCCGCCAAAACTCCACCCAGGACGTCAGGAAGAGCGCAGAGCCAGAGCAGCTGTCTCCTCACTCAGCCTTCTGTCCCGCCGAATCTCCACCCAGGACGTCAGGAAGAGCGCAGAGCCAGAGCAGCCCGTCTCCTCACTCAGCCTCCTGTCCCGCCAAAACTCCACCCAGGACGTCAGGAAGAGTGCAGAGCCAGAGCAGCTGTCTCCTCACTCAGCCTTCTGTCCCGTCGAAACTCCACCCAGGACGTCAGGAAGAGCGCAGAGCCAGAGCAGCTGTCTCCTCACTCAGCCTTCTGTCCCGCCGAAACTCCACCCAGGACGTCAGGAAGAGCGCAGAGCCAGAGCAGCCCGTCTCCTCACTCAGCCTTCTGTCCCGCCGAAACTCCACCCAGGACGTCAGGAAGAGCGCAGAGCCAGAGCAGCCCGTCTCCTCACTCAGCCTCCTGTCCCGCCGAAACTCCACCCAGGACGTCAGGAAGAGCGCAGAGCCAGAGCAGCCCGTCTCCTCACTCAGCCTCCTGTCCCGCCGAAACTCCACCCAGGACGTCAGGAAGAGAGCAGAGCCAGAGCAGCTGTCTCCTCACTCAGCCTCCTGTCCCGTCGAAACTCCACCCAGGACGTCAGGAAGAGCGCAGAGCCAGAGCAGCCCGTCTCCTCACTCAGCCTCCTGTCCCGTCGAAACTCCACCCAGGACGTCAGGAAGAGCACAGAGCCAGAGCAGCTGTCTCCTCACTCAGCCTCCTGTCCTGTCGAAACTCCACCCAGGACGTCAGGAAGAGCGCAGAGCCAGAGCAGCCCGTCTCCTCACTCAGCCTCCTGTCCCGCCGAAACTCCACCCAGGACGTCAGGAAGAGCGCAGAGCCAGAGCAGCCCGTCTCCTCACTCAGCCTCCTGTCCCGCCGAAACTCCACCCAGGACGTCAGGAAGAGCGCAGAGCCAGAGCAGCCCGTCTCCTCACTCAGCCTCCTGTCCACTAAGAGCCTGGAAACCATCACTCGCTGCTATCCAGTTAGTCACATGTTTTTTTGCTCTTGGGCTCAATTCCAAACCAATGTATCTTTTTACCCCTATGTCCTTGTTAGTCTTGTGGTTTGTTTGGATAGCTGATCCCTTCCATTCCGCTCCTCCCTGTGGTGTGGTGTAGGGCGAGTGGGAAAGTTAGATGATGAAGGGGGGCTGGATTTAGAGCCTCGCAGTTGGAGTAGTGCTATCTATCTCTTTCCTGTAATGCTTGCCTCAACTTAAAAATGCATCTGAAATACTTTGATACTTTGAAATAGTAAAAGGGTCCCAATACAAGTCCTGCACATTCCCACTGGCATATCTGCTTGGATGTAATATGAACATATACAGTAGGAGCCCTATTGAAATATTAAAAGCTGTGTGTGGCTCTGTTGAAGGTCTGGTAAGTTTGACTGTCAACTTCATGCTTGTCATGTCTTCCTCCCTAAATGGAAACTAATAATGACCTAAAACAGGTCAACTAAAACTACAGTCATGTAAATTATATTTCAATAATACAACAGCAGACAAAACCCATATGATAGATTTCACTGATCAATCAGAGATCACAAGATTCACTAATGACTACTTGGGCATCTATCTCCCTTGGGAACACGTGAAATACTGTGTGTCTCTGTGTGTGTGTGTGTGTGTGGGGGGGGGTACTTCCTGGTTCAGAAGCCTTCTGATTGGACCAGCAGTAACATTGTGCTAGCATCTTCCCCCTCTGTGCTCTGTGGTTGTTGTTGTTGTTTTTTGAAGAGAAGAGGAATGAAGACATTCCTGTTTCATGGTCAGTTTTATCTCCTTGTTATCAGCCAAGCATGTGAGAAGGGTAGGAAGAGCTGTCTTTGTTTTTCCACCAACATGAATTGAACTTTTTTGTTTTGCCGCATGAATTGTCTATTCCTGTCTGCTGTGGTTTGAATCAATTCTAGTTGGATTATTTTGGAACACAATGTAAAATTGGTAGTATGAAAGGGCTGGGTAATGGAACAACAAGCCGATAGGGGGTGCCAGGTCGTATTGCAATATGAGGTAGCATTGACAACAGTGGTTCATGGTCTTTAAACGCTTCTCATTGTGACCATATGTGACTGGGTTGGTAGCCAATACACTCTCAAACTATTACAGTATACAGTTCGATACAGTTCATTGGACTCCAAACATAATGTTATCAATCCTGTGAATGTCAAACATTTAGAATTGTGTTTAAAGAGTGTACTCTTGAATAGATGTGTTGTGGCTATCTTATAGCCTTTATGTTGACCTAACTGCTAATATCTCCAGTCATCGCCCTCATGCTTGTTCTCACGGGGAGGCATTTATGATTCACTGCTTTCTTTCTAAAGCAAAAATATATAAAGCAGAATAAACTTCAGCTGAAAAACAAGGCATTTTAATGCAACAAAAGCATTTAAATTGAGCTGTATTTAATCTTTTATTAAAACAAACCTTAGTGATCTGTCGAAGGATGCTTTGAAATGTTATTCTTACTCTGGAACAAGAGGTTTGTTCAGACATTTACCCTGAGGTGGTTGTTTGTGGTTGTTTGAAAGTTGTTCTTCTCACCACCATCCCATTGTTAATGATTGGTGTTCTTTAATAAGGACGCTCTATTTGACAGTTGGGAGAGAACCAGAAGAGGCCTTTTTAAAAGGTAACACTGTCTTAGCCTCTACCAGGCTGGCTGTCATAGGTTTCTCCTGCGTCAAATGTTCCGACTCCTAGGTTATTCTGGGGAGCCCGGTGCTCAGCTGCAAGTCGTAAGATTGCAGGAAAACCTTTTCTTTTATTCTCCTGATAAACAAAGCCGCCCAAGGAAGTGAGCCCCCCAGCTACAGATAGAGAACCATCGTGACAGAGTCCATGCTCTTTATAACTTTATCTACCCTGGTTTTTTTATAGTCGGGGTCCTTCATGTGACTTTTCCTGGTAGACTTGTGAGCATGTGAAAGGCAAACAGACTTCTTGAAGCACATTTTTTGGACGTCACAAACAATAGGACTGGGACATAGACCGGAGTACTGCTAAGTTGAGCAGGTTTCATGTTTATACTCTGAGGACTTGAGAGAGGAAGTTATTATAGAGCATAGTTTGAAGTGGACCAGCACTAGGCTCTGGTGAGAGGAGGGGGATGGGGCAGATCTGTCATGCCTCTTGCTCACTTTAAATCAGGCGTCCATATTTAGACGGAAGGGAGGGAAGGCCTAGCAGTTATGTAAACAAAAGCCTGGGCAGGCAGGGGAAGGGATTGCACTGTAATAATATTTTAGTCCATTAACCACGACTATGACCTTTGGAAAGAGACAGGGTTGTTTGGAAATAATGAACATGGTCAGATAGAGAGCTGTCTAGCTTTTTCACGTTCTCTCAGAGCACTTTCGAGAGCACCCACTAGAGTCAGTATTAGTTGTATCCCTGACTAATGGATTGATAAGTCCAGGTATACTGACCTCCATGCTGACCTGGCCAGTCAGTTTTGAGAGAGGAGGATAGGACCGGTAAAGCTTCAAGGTTGATCAGAGTCACCAGGAGAGCGTAGCCAAGCCATGTGAAAGGGACAGCGGGAACCAGGACCAAGCGACTGATGACATGAGCGAAGCATGCTCTGAGGAGGAGTGGTCCGAAGAGCACTCTGAGGAGCAGCTGGTCAGCAGGCTTCCGGTCATCCAACTCAAGCCCATGTCGCCAGGCATATCCCCTAAAATCTCCCCACGCGACTCCCCCTGTGGGTCACCCCGAAACTCCCCGATGCTCTTCAGGAAGCTGCTGATGAACCGGAGCATCAGTCTACAGAGGCGCTACACTTTGGCCTACACTCCCAGGTAGAGACCTTACTGTGTTCTATGCCTGTCTTTTCCAGTCTCGGGGTCCCTTAGGGCTGCATGACTTACCCTGTTATGTTTAGAGGGCAAACTTTCAAAGCTGGTAGAAAAAAGGTTTTCGGGGCCTTTTTAAAGGTGATTTGAAGTTAAGTCAGCAGAGTGAGGGTTTTATATACGGCGACTAACAATAACTTTTGAAAGTACTGGCTTGTGGTGTGCTTGAATAGATGCCTTTGTTGTAGAGGAGCAGAATCTCTTCTATCGGCTGGCATCAGGTGGTCTAACTCATATGAAGCCTTCTTTCTCTGTTGTGTTGTTTTCCACGTAGCAACAGTTCATTTGAAGAAAAACAAATTTAAGATTCTTAAAGGAGATCTTAAGAAATGGTTTTACAAGGTCCTTCTCTCTGTACACTAGAGTTGTTGTAAAAACAGATTAATATTAAATATTACAGAGGTGTATAAAAGCTGTGTTCCCTTTAAAAAGTAAATACATCTCATCAGTGTTCCCTCTAAGCTGCGTGTGGATCTTCCCGAGACTGCCATGCAGAAGAAATATCAGCGTGCGCAAAAAATACGAGATTAAATTTCACTCAACTATCTTGAATTTTCCCCATTAGTTAACACTATCAACGTTTCCCTTTACTGTGGGAATTGTGATCGAATCAACGCACTATTAGCCACTTTCAATGCTATATAGCGAAACAGAACGAGCTATGCAAAATGTAGTATGCAAAACTAAAGATGTCAAGAGATTTTGGTGTAGGCAGAACACATCAGAGTAGGTTACGACTCAGGCCCGTACTCTACACAGACCTGTGTGCCATAACCAGAGTTTTAGTAGGCCTATATTCAAATAGACCATTGTCATATATGGATCAAGCCATTCACTTTGTACTGGACTATTTTTACTGGACTGTGTTTACAGCATGAGCGGTCGTGATTACATGTCCTTGTTTTAAGATCAAAGCGAGAGCTACATTTAGTGACTTGTGCACATTTGTACATTTGTTCATATCGTTTGCTAGTTATTGAGTTATTAGCCCAGTTATAGATCATTTGTAGTCAGCATTGGGGGAGTGATTGCACAAAAGCACAAAATGTGTGCATTTCTAGACATCTTTGAAAAGAAATTCAAAGATGTTTTCTGTTTTTTTGTCTTAAAAGGGGCAGTGTTGTATTTTGAGACAGGCCTGAATAAGCTAAGTAGCCAATAGGCAGAGGGAAGCATAATTGGTCTGATTCTCTGTAATAATAGTGTGGGAATAATTACGCATTTTATTTTGTAAAGTGGTTTCTTGCATCAAACAACACAAGAACATTTTCTGTCACCTTGTCTGAAGGACAAGTGGATAAACAGGTTCAAGACCTGCATTTAGGCCTACATTGAACACCACACATCAGCTGCTAATGTAGGCTGAACAATAGAACAGCTATTTCCATCTTAATATGTTATGGGATCCATTTTCTCCATTGTTTGAATGGTATGTCACTCTGGTAGGCCTACATTATGATCAAATAGCCACAGTAGCCTACTTGACCACTGTTAAAACTAACTTAACAATTGCGTCTCATTCCTTTTTTATTCTCCATACATCTTTGTTTTTCTTGTGGACTAACAAGAATAATTAGATGAGGTGTTTATGATGAGGTGTTTATGAAGTCCTACTCCCAAGGTCTGCCAATTGCTTACTCAGTAGGTGCTCTGCTGAGGAGAAAAATATATTTAAGTAAATGTGCATAAAGTCTAAAACATACAATACAAATTTACTGAAGATTTGTTACAATTGTCAGACTGCAGAGTTGTATTTGAAATGACAGTATACAGTCTGAACATGCGTTCCCTGATGACACACTTGTAATACCTGGTTCGGTCTAAGACTCTATTTGATGTTGAGTCTAGTATCTGCCTATTCCTATGGATTGTCAGATACATAGGTGTTTCTTGGCTAGATGGCTTTTTGTTGTGTGTTCATCAGCTTTTCTGCTCTGGTAGTTGAATGGTAGTATTAGTTGAATGGTAGGATTATTGAATGGTAGTCTTATCCATACCAACTTTCAGTAGTGAGAACAAACATGTTTCATAAAAAAAATATTGTACTGGCCCCCCGTGTGAATCGAATCCACAATCCTGGCATTGCAAGTGCCTTGTTCAACCAACTGAGCCACACAGGCGGGACGTTTGAGCTAACGTAGGCTAATGTGGTTAGAATGAGGTTCTAAGTAACAAGAACATTTCCAAGGACATAGACATATCTGATATGGGCAGAAAGCTTAAATTCTTGTTAATCTAACTGTACTGACCAATTTACAGTAGATATTACAGTGAAAGAATACCATGCTGTTGTTTGAGGGGATTGCACTTGAAAATGTATTAATAAACCAATTAGGCACATTTGGGCAGTCTTGATCCAACATTTTGAACAGAAATGCAATGCTTCATTGGATCAGTATAAAACTTTGCACATACAATACATCCATCTAATGGCCAAAATCTAAATTGCACCTGGGCTGGAATAATACATTACGGACTTTCTCTTGCATTTCAAAGATGATGGTACAAAAAAAAATACAAAAAAGGCGTTTTTTTCTTTGTATTATCTTTTACCAGATCTAATGTGTTATATTAATTTAACATTTCCACAAACTTCAAAGTGTTTCCTTTCAAATGGTATCAGGAATGTGCGTATCCTTGCTTCATTTCCTGAGCAACAGGCAGTTAGATTTGGGTATGTCATTTTCGGGGAACATTTTTAAAAAAGGGTCGGATCCTTGACCCACTAGTCACTACCATTAGTCATAACCCATGATATTGATGCAAATCAAATATTTACTGTGTTTGTGGAGACGGAGCAGGAGCAGGAGGGCTGATGAAAGAGCACTTAACCTTAATTGCCTGGGAGCAAAACAAATATTTTGTCTGTGGGTAGAGTTTTTTCAGACAGCAAAACACACACTGTGTTTTTTCTTGTGTGTTTGTGACACTGTCTGTCTGGTGGGGTTCGGTGTTTCCAGTTTATACAACATGTTTTGCTTGTGCAAAGTGCACTTTAGGGGAATGACCAGTTGTGGAAAATTGGCTGGAAAATCAGATGCACTCACAACACTACACACACACACACACACACACACACACACACACACACACACACACACACACACACACACACACACACACACACACACACACACACACACACACACACACACACACACACACACACACACACACACACACACACACACACATGCACACACACTTAAAAGAAGAAACAAGAAGTGAAAACATAGGACTGTTAAGAGGTTCCTCTGAATCATTGTAAGCAAGTTAGTTTCAGCAACCTTGAAAAACAAGCCATTGGTGCAAGGCATTTGCAAATACTTTTCCAATAAGCCAAAAAAAGTGTTTACAGGTTCATACATCTCTATAAACGTTTGTTGGTGGGGTCATTTTGCTCTGGCATTTAAACGTTACTCCTAATGGTGCTGTATGTGAGTCTGTGTGATATAAACCAAAGAAAAGCACTCAATCTTTCTGGTTTATGTCAGACCTATCCATTTCATGGAAATTGGTATGTTTAAAACTACTATAAATATTAGAAAGAGGGGCCATTTTGAAAGGGACCGAGCCTTGTAAAAGGCCTGAGCCCCTATAAAATGTACAGTGCTCCTAACAGCGACAATGAAACAAACTGTTGGAGTTGAGTTATAGCAGGATGGCTGGGAAAGGGGAGGAATTAAACAAACTGTTGGAGTTGAGTTATAGCAGGATGGCTGGGAAAGGGGAGGAATGAAACAAACTGTTGGAGTTGAGGATTGGGAAAGGGGAGGAATAGCAGGATGGCTGGGAAAGGGGAGGAAACTGTTGGAAACAATGGCTGGGAAAGGGGAGGAATGAAACTGTTGGAGTTGAGTTATAGCAGGATGGCTGGCTGGGGGGAGGAATGAAACAAACTGTTGGAAAGGGATGAGGAATGAAACAAACTGTTGGAGTTGAGTTATAGCAGGATGGCTGGGAAAGGGGAGGAATGAAACAAACTGTTGGAGTTGAGTTATAGCAGGATGGCTGGGAAAGGGGAGGAATGAAACAAACTGTTGGAGTTGAGTTATAGCAGGATGGCTGGGAAAGGGGAGGAATGAAACAAACTGTTGGAGTTGAGTTATAGCAGGATGGCTGGGAAAGGGGAGGAATGAAACAAACTGTTGGAGTTGAGTTATAGCAGGATGGCTGGGAAAGGGGGAGGTTGGAGTTGAATAGCAGGATGGCTGGGAAACAAACTGTTGGAGTTGAGTTATAGCAGGATGGCTGGGAAAGGGGAGGAATGAAACAAACTGTTGGAGTTGAGTTATAGCAGGATGGCTGGGAAAGGGGAATGAAACAAACTGTTGGATTGAAACAATGGCTGGGAAAGGTTAGGAATGAAACAAACTGTTGGAGTTGAGTTATAGCAGGATGGCTGGGAAAGGGGAGGAATGAAACAAACTGTTGGAGTTGAGTTATAGCAGGATGGCTGGGAAAGGGGAGGAATGAAACAAACTGTTGGAGTTGAGTTATAGCAGGATGGCTGGGAAAGGGGAGGAATGAAACAAACTGTTGGAGTTGAGTTATAGCAGGATGGCTGGGAAAGGGGAGGAATGAAACAAACTGTTGGAGTTGAGTTATAGCAGGATGGCTGGGAAAGGTTAGGAATGAAACAAACTGTTGGAGTTGAGTTATAGCAGGATGGCTGGGAAAGGTTAGGAATGAAACAAACTGTTGGAGTTGAGTTATAGCAGGATGGCTGGGAAAGGGGAGGAATGAAACAAACTGTTGGAGTTGAGTTATAGCAGGATGGCTGGGAAAATGGTGTTGGAGTTGAGTTATAGCAATGAAACAAACTGTTGGAGTTGAGTTATAGCAGGATGGCTGGGAAAGGGGAGGAATGAAACAAACTGTTGGAGTTGAGTTATAGCAGGATGGCTGGGAAAGGGGAGGAATTAAACAAACTGTTGGAGTTGAGTTATAGCAGGATGGCTGGGAAAGGGGAGGAATTAAACAAACTGGGAGTCTGTTGGGAAAACATGTACAGACAGGCAGCTTAAGTTTATCAGGCAAGGAGATGTTATTTTCCCGTCAAAGACGATAAATGTTTCAGTTTGAGGGAAATGTTGGAGGAAACCACAGTAGTTCCTTTCAGTGTAATATCATGTTTTGTTGTCATTGTGTGTTATGTTGATTGGCTTAGAAAAGTGGCTGAACTGACAAGCACTTCCCCTCATAAAAGTCCTGTGTGAGCTGAGACAGAACAGGAAGTGAGACATCCCACTCCCCTCATTTTTTATGATTCATATACAGTCAATAAACTAAGCAGACCAGACCCAGCTGCTATCGCAGTGGTACCTATGGGAGAGCCAACGTTTTAAGCAGACCGGAAGTGACCTTTTTTTAAATTATGGGAAACGACCTGAGTAAGACATCTCCATGTATCCTCCATCTTTGGTATAAGTCCGTAAGAAAAATCATATTTTCTGAACAAAGAATGGAAATACTGCACCTAACACTCATTCCTAGAACAATTTATTTGACTGAGTCAGGTGATGAGTGATGCCTTCTTTGTTCATAGTATTGGTGCTTGTTTCATTAGCAACACAATTCAATCATATGCTACTGTATGTTTAGTGCTGTTGTTTGTCTAGTCTTGAGTTTGTTAAGTGCCATCCGACGTTATTGGAAGTAACGTTCCCTCTCAAGTGCATCCAAGTGATTGTACTCTCCTGCAATTGATTTACCGTCTGAATGACCCTCAACAGACATGGCACAGGGACAACACCCACCTCCTTCTCCTTTTCACACTGATTGTGCTCAGGTCACCCTTTGTTTTTGGGTAAAGTTTTCATTCTGGGTCCTGGTCACCAGACATTTGTCTTGAAAACAACATTAGCCCACTAGTCTGTTTATAAATAAGCAAGGCTCTGGGTCTGTTGTGCAAAAGGTTTTGTAGCGCTTTTCTGTGTATCGTGTTGCGGTTATGAACAACATAAGGGACAATATTTGAATCATGTTATGGATCTAAAGCGTCACTTGTTTTAGAAATTGGACAGAAAATGAAACAATGTAATGCCTCTAATTTCCACCAGAGGCTGCTATGTTACTTACTGTAGATGCATATTTTTGCCTCTGTCTTGTGCTTGGACTGTTAGCTTGATGTATTTCCATGACTTCAGTTCTTAGTGACTCTCATTTTTTGTTGTTGTAATTGACATATCCTTGTTTCTAATCATTGTTCTCTACCAATATAGTACTCTAAATAAACCAATTCAGAAGTTCAAAAGAATACACCATTCAAGCCAATTATCTCAGAATCATATTTTTGCAGATAGAACCTTAAAGCCTCAAGCTCTTGATACAGCATGTATATATAGCCTCCATACTATTTGTATATAGCATCCTTGGCTGCAAACCAACAGCAGGATATATTAGTTTCATGTGAAAATGATTTTACTGCGCCGCAGAGTATACATGAGCATAAACAATATTAGCCTGTTTTAATATGAATAACTTAAGGACTCACAAACAAGGGCATATTGAAGGGCATATGAAGAGGGGAGAGATGAATACATATGAACTTATGGTCACATCTAACACCGTTCATACTGGCCAAACCAAGGACGCTAGAAGCTAACAACCCCATTTTAGGGAAGGTGTTAATTTAATCGCTCAGACAGTACTCCATGTCCATGACCCCCCCCTCGTTATCTATTGGATTTTTAACAACACACAGTTTTATTGAGCTACAGACCGGGGTGAGTTGCTGCCTGGTTTGGAAGCCGGTCAGTCCTGTAGTGGAGCTATATGGTAGCAGATGAGGCATTATTATTCGCAGGACAACCATCTGGGGACTGCACTGGAACCCTGCATCTGGATATAGACAAGAGCCCACTCTTCCTGCCCTCCCCCCTTCACTGGCTGAGTCCCTGTAGGCTTCAGCAGTACCACCCAGCCCCCAGTACCATTCAGGCTGCTTCAAATTCTCATCTTATGACCCTCTCTCTCTATTCTCTCTCTGTGTTCTCTCTCTCTCTATTCTCTCTATTCTCTCTCTCTGTGGAGTTAGTGTTGTTGTTTTTTCTCCAGGCCAGAGTTAAGTCCCAGCAGTCTCAGGAGAGAAGAGAGGAGAGTCCGATATGGACGGTTGAGGAGACTACACACTCCAGGGAGCATCTGATGGGATTATAAAACCAGATTTTTCCCCTTCTCTCTCTCTTTTTCCCCCACTGGGGATAAAGTGGTTCGAGCCTTCATTTGAAAAAAGAAAGAAGCAACTCCTAGGCTCTCGAACTGCGCTGTATCACGTTTTAAGGCTTTTGGAAAAAGAGAAAAGTTTGGCCCCTTTTTGGAGGATTCTTTTCCCCCCGTCAGTCCTCCGATCATTGGGAAGATTAAGTCCGCTGTTTCCTATTTAGGAATTCGAGGAAGGCTCCTTGCTCGTGAGCAGAAAAGAAAACAAGCAAGGAATTAGCTCCAGATCTCCGCTGACAGCTGATATGAGCCGCAATTTAATTTCGTATGACTTGGCCCCCGTCTCCTAGTTGGTAAACTGATATGCTTTCTGAGGTGGGCTCCTAACAGGCATCACTCTTTGCCTTTTTAGGTGGGTTTACACAGAGTTGGGTGAACTTCATCAGTTTTTTCAAACACATGGACATATCCGCAGTGCAGGGACCAGATGCTGTAGAACTTTAGCGGCTGAATCGGGCATACTTTCTGATCTCTGGATTTTGCACTGCATTTCAATGAAGGCCACTACTTTATCATAAAACGTTTTTTCTTCTTTGGAATTGTATGAACACACACCAGCCCAAATGTTAGCATGAAGACCTGTTACTGACAGCGCTGAACTTGAATGCATCGTACTTGTGTCTCTACTAGACGCAGTAGATTTCACTTTGTTCTGCTTTTGTGGACTGATTGTTCTCACAAGGTGTACCATGCTTAGTTTGTGACCGAACAGTACCAAGAAACATTGGACGTTCACCTTAGAAAGAATGGTCATTTCAGACAAGCTGGAGAAGTCTTAGTCCACAGAGATGTTGCATTCCATTCTGTTCATCCCCTGTCATCTGAAGGCTGTTACATCTCTGTGAAATAGCCACCACAATGATGAACAAAGACTCTCGCTTCCCCAGGAAGGCTGTCCATAGCAACCCCTCCTCTCGAAGGCACTCATGCATCGGGTATGTACAGTTCTGTACTGTAAGCCGTTTATTGTGATGAGTTACATGCTGACACAACTATACAGTATGTGTCTTTACTGTATACATTCTATACTTCATATGCTCTGCTTTAGTGTTTCCCAAACTCGGTCCTCAGGACCCCAAGTCTTTTCCCCCCTTTTTTGATTTGTTTATGTGTTGTCTACCTGTTGTTGGTTATACAAAAGGGTTTCTTATGGAGTGAATAGTAAACTTTCATAATGTTGTAAGAATGGGATTTTCCTCAAAATCATCATATCTTTTTGCAACTAAAGTTTGGAATGTTTTTATGATGTATTTGAGTGTTGTGCGTTTTCTTTTTCTTTTTTATGTCCTGGGGCATTTTGTGATGGCACTGCAGTGTGCTATATGATAGGTCCATAGTGTGTTGTGTCATTTGCTTGCAGTGCGTTTTGTCATTTGGTTGCGGTGTGTTTTGTCATTTGGTTGTGGTCCGCTTTGCAATTAGACTGTGGTCCGCTTTGCAGTTAGACTGTGGTCCGCTTTGCAGTTAGACTGTGGTCCGCTTTGCAGTTAGACTGTGGTCCGCTTTGCAGTTAGACTGTGGTCCGCTTTGCAGTTAGACTGTGGTCCGCTTTGCAGTTAGACTGTGGTCCGCTTTGCAGTTAGACTGTGGTCCGCTTTGCAGTTAGACTGTGGTCCGCTTTGCAGTTAGGCTGTGGTCCGCTTTGCAGTTAGACTGTGGTCCGCTTTGCAGTTAGGCTGTGGTCCGCTTTGCAGTTAGAATGTGGTCCGCTTTGCAGTTAGAATGTGGTCCGCTTTGCAGTTAGAATGTGGTCCGCTTTGCAGTGAGAATGTGGTCCGCTTTGCAGTTAGACTGTGGTCCGCTTTGCAGTTAGACTGTGGTCCGCTTTGCAGTTAGACTGTGGTCCGCTTTGCAGTTAGACTGTGGTCCGCTTTGCAGTTAGACTGTGGTCCGCTTTGCAGTTAGGCTGTGGTCCGCTTTGCAGTTAGACTGTGGTCCGATTTGCAGTTAGACTGTGGTCCGCTTTGCAGTTAGAATGTGGTCCGCTTTGCAGTTAGAATGTAGTCCGCTTTGCAGATAGAATGTGGTCCGCTTTGCAGTTAGAATGTGGTCCGCTTTGCAGTTAGAATGTGGTCCGCTTTGCAGTTAGAATGTGGTCCGCTTTGCAGTTAGACTGTGGTCTGCTTTGCAGTTAGAATGTGGTCCGCTTTGCAGATAGAATGTGGTCCGCTTTGCAGTTAGAATGTGGTCCGCTTTGCAGTTAGACTGTGGTCCGCTTTGCAGTTAGGTTGTGGTCCGCTTTGCAGTTAGACTGTGGTCCGCTTTGCAGTTAGACTGTGGTCCACTTTGCAGTTAGGTTGTGGTCCGCTTTGCAGTTAGACTGTGGTCCGCTTTGCAGTTAGGTTGTGGTCCGCTTTGCAGTTAGACTGTGGTCCGCTTTGCAGTTAGACTGTGGTCCGCTTTGCAGTTAGACTGTGGTCCGCTTTGCAGTTAGACTGTGGTCCGCTTTGCAGTTAGACTGTGGTCCGCTTTGCAGTTAGACTGTGGTCCGCTTTGCAGTTAGGCTGTGGTCCGCTTTGCAGATAGAATGTGGTCCGCTTTGCAGTTAGACTGTGGTCCACTTTGCAGTTAGGCTGTGGTCCACTTTGCAGATAGACTGTAGTCCGCTTTGCAGTTAGGCTGTGGTCCGCTTTGCAGATAGAATGTGGTCCGCTTTGCAGTTAGACTGTAGTCCGCTTTGCAGTTAGGCTGTGGTCCGCTTTGCAGATAGAATGTGGTCCGCTTTGCAGTTAGACTGTGGTCCACTTTGCAGTTAGGCTGTGGTCCACTTTGCAGATAGACTGTAGTCCGCTTTGCAGTTAGGCTGTGGTCCGCTTTGCAGATAGAATGTGGTCCGCTTTGCAGTTAGACTGTAGTCCGCTTTGCAGTTAGGCTGTGGTCCGCTTTGCAGATAGAATGTGGTCCGCTTTGCAGTTAGACTGTGGTCCACTTTGCAGTCAGGCTGTGGTCCACTTTGCAGTTAGGCTGTGGTCCACTTTGCAGTTAGGTTGTGGTCCACTTTGCAGTCAGACTGTGGTCCGCTTTGCAGTTAGGCTATGGTCCACTTTGCAGTTAGGTTGTGGTCCACTTTGCAGTCAGGCTGTGGTCTGCTTTATAGTTTTGTTGAGGTGTATTTATTAGTTTTGTATTGGTGCATTTTGTAGTTTACAGATGTCGGATCTTACATTTGACGCGTTTCGTTGCAGAAGGAAAATAATCCTGCAGCAGGAGGATTTGAATATCTGAAGAAATATTTAGAATCAGCGCCAGAGGGCAGCTGGGAGCGGTGTTTGTATAAAATGCAGTAGCGTACCTACATTGTACCTTAGACTCCAGTTTAAGTAGCCTATGTAGGCTACGTAAAGTCTACAGTGCGTCTTGTGTGAATTCCTATGTGAATTATAATAAAATTGACATATTTGTATTTTCAGGGGGTAGATGTATTCTTTGTTAGGGAAAATACTTTTTTTTAGATCAATTGTTTTATTATATGTTTATGGCAAGAAACAGGCACAATACATTATTGGAGGCCTCAGTGCCTGTGTTGTCCAGCGGTTACAGCCGCTAAACCCGGCACACATATGTCAGTCAGCATGGGTTAGAATCCGGCCTATTGCCCTTTGACTCCCCCTTCCCCATCTTTACTACACCGTACAGTGCCTTCGGAAAGTATTCAGACTCCTTACTTTCTCCACATTTTATTATGAGAAGGGCCTTGGTCAGGGCGGTGACCAAGAACCTGATGGTCACTCTGACAAAGCACTAGAGTTCCTCTGTGGAGATGGGAGAACCTTCCGTAAGGACAACCATCTCTGCAGCACTCCACTAATCAGGCCTTTATGTTAGAGTGGCCAGACGGAAGTCACTCCTCAGTAAAATGCACATGACATCCCGCTTGGAGTTTGCCTAACGTCACCTAAAGACTCCCAGACCATGAGAAACAAGAATCTCTGGTCTGATGAAGCCAAGACTGAACTCTTTTGCCTGAATGCCAAGCGTCACCTCTGGAGGAAACTTGGCACCATCCCTACAGTGAAGCATGGTGGTGGCAGCATCATGCTGTGGGGATGTTTTTCAGAAAGCGTCATGGACTGGGAGACTAGTCAGGATCGATGCAAAGATGAACGGAGCAAAGTACAGAGAGATCCTCGATGAACCTGCTTCAGAGTGATCCGGACCTCCAACTGGGGCTAAGGTTCACCTTCTAAACAAGACAACGGCCCTAATCACACAGCCAAGACAACGCAGGAGTGGCTTTGGGGCAAGTCTCTGAATGTCCTTAAGTAGCCCAGCCAGAGCCCGGACTTAAACCCAATAGAACATTTCTGGAAAGACTTGAAAATAGCTGTGCGGCAACACTCTCCATCCAACCTGACAGAGCTTGAGAGGATCTGCAGAGAGGAATGGGAGAAACTCCCCAAATACAGGTGTGCCAAGCTTGTAGCGTCATACCCAAGAAGAATGGAGGCAGTAATCACTGTCAAAGGTGCTTCAAAAAAGTACTGAGTACTTATTTGCAAAAAAAATCTAAAAACCTGTTTTTGCTTTATCATTATGGGTTATTGTGTGTAGATTGATTAGGGGAAAAACAATTTCATTAATTTTAGAATATGGCTGTAACGTAACAAAATGTGGAAAAAGTCAAGGGGTCTGAATACATTCCGAATGCACTCGAATACATTGCAATTTTGCAATATAGCCTGTGTTTTTTTGTCCCCCCACTTTGGTTTTTAAATTAAGCAATAAGGCCCGAGGAGGTGTGGTATATGGCCAATATACCACGGCCAAGTGCTGTTCTTAGTCACGATGCATCGCGGAATGCCTGGAGACAACCCATAGTCCATGGTATATTTAAATAGCCGTTGTATATTGGCCCTATATCACAAACCCCTGAGGTGCCTTATTGCTATTATGAACTGGTTGCCAACATAATTAGAGCCGTAAAAAATAAACGTCGTCATACCTCTGGTATACCTTCTAATACACCATGGCTGTCAGCCAATCAGCATTCAGGGCTCAAACCACCCAGTTTATAAATCACCATCACCCACTAATTAAGTTGTAATTTTTGCAGGTTAAGTGTTTGAGCTAGTAATGTATCAACATTTATAATTTTAAAATGAGCTATGACATAGCCAATGAATGAATATCTAGCACAACGTTGGATTTCACCCCTACCTCAAAATCAAATTGTTTTAACCGTTTGGAAGTTTACACAGAGTGATCTCTTCTCCTCTCCCTTCAGCCATGCAGTGCACCTCACAAAAGTGAATGCTGTCCTCAGTATGAAATTATCAACTTTACCCTGTATATGAAAAAATGTCCATGTTCAGTGATTGTTTAAATTGAGACTACCAAAACTATTGATGATGGTGAACCTGAACAATCAAAATAATATATATTTTTATATAATATATAAAGAGTTGTCTCCAGTAGCTTACTTTTATTTTCTCTAAAACACTGTTAAAATTTTACTAGTGAATAAATAACAATAACCTTGCATATGACATAGGTTGTCACTCAACTAATAAAGCCTAATATCACTTAAGCAGCTGGGCACAGTGCGCAGTTAGACTACTAGGTTACTGATATTGCCTGGGGTTGTTCGGCATGCAAAATTACTTGTAGATTCAATGATGGTAAACACTGAAGAAGAGGATGCCTAACACTGAAGAAGAGGATGCCTAACACAAAACCCAAACTGGCTACGCGCGTGCATACATTTATTTTGTCCCCCTACACCAAACACGATTACAACACGCAGGTTAAAATATCAAAACAAACTCTGAACCAATGACATTAATTTGGGGACAGGTCGAAAAGCATTAAACATTTATAGAAATTTAGCTAGTTAGCTTGCACTTGCTAGCTAATTTGTCCTATTTAGCTAGCTTGCTGTTGCTAGCTAATTTGTCCTGGAATATAAACAGCAGGTTGTTATTTGACCTAAAATGCACAAGGTCCTCTACTCCGACAATTAATCCACACATAAAAATGGTAATCAGAATCGTTTCTAGTCATCACTCCTTCTTCCAGGCTTTTTCATTGTTTAATTTGTATGGTGATTGTCATCTAAGACAACAGTTCGTCTTTCAATCACCCACGTGGGTATAACCAATGAGGAGATGGCACGTCGGTACCTGCTTCTATAAACCAATGAGGAGATGGGAGAGGCAGGACTTGCAGCCCGATCTGCATCAGAAATAGGAATGACTTCTATTTTAGCCCTTGATGCGAGCGAGCAGTGTGGGTGCAATAATTGAATAACATAGATTCCTACATTTATTTTGCAATGCTCGCGCACGCGATGCGAGCAGTGTCGTCAGGGTATTATAGGCTGACCACACCGCTCGCGTCACGTGCGCGAGCGGTGTGGTCATGTGTTTGGAGTGTTTATTCAACTGTATAAAATATAGTATCTAAATCACAAGGCTAATTTGAATTTCCTGATGCACAGGAGAAAAAAATTATGCAACAAAATAGTGATCAAATTAAGATCTGACACCTGTAGCAGTGGTGTGTTTTGAAGTTTCACTATGGTGTGTTTTTTAGTTTGGCTGTGGTGCGTTTTGTAATTAAGCTGTGGTGAGTTTTGGTGTTCTGGGTGTCCGAGCCTGAGGGCGCCGGGGCCCGGGAGATCGATGGCACAGCCAGTGTCCATTGATGTCTTTCCTTGTGGTTGATGTGCCGCATCCAAGCAGAGTCACGATGATCAGTCACGCCATGATTCTATAAGAGTATGGGCCACTTCAACACACACAAACACAGCAATAGTGGTGCGTGGGTGATCATACGCCACCGTGATATACAATAAGGCCGTGACAACAAAAATACAAGAGTCACATAGCGGTAGAATAAATTCTACTACACATAAGTTTGTTTTGTCCCAAAACTGCAGAGCAACATCTGTCTGGTGAGGTCCACAAAGCAAATATTGCATGTAACAAACAAATGTATGACCTGCAGCATGGTCAAGCAAGTTCATGTTTGACAGTTTACTAAACAACTACTGATTTAAAACCACGGAGTTACCTCAAGTTAACCCAAAAGACAACAGACATTGCCTCCGCTATCCCAGCACCATTTCAACTTAAACGTTTAAAGAACATCAAATCAACAAGACTATATATCAAATACATTTTTATTGGTCACGTGCTGAATACAACAGTGAAATGCTTACACACATGCACACATATAGTTGAAGTCGGAAGTTTACATACACTTAGGTTAGGATCATTAAAACTAATTTTTCAACCACTCCACAAATTTCTTGTTAACAAACTATAGTTTTAGCACGTCGGTTAGGACATCTACTTAGTGCATGACACAAGTCATTTTTCAGCCTCCTGTGCCTGTAACAATCTAGAAAGTAATGTGGTTACGGAGTGCTTACCCCATTTGGTGTAAGGTTTTTTGGTATATTTATGAAACAGTAAACTAAGGTCTATGTAACTGCATCTGCATGTGCTGACCTACATGTAACATGTTAATGAGTTATGTCTGTGTGTAGTTACATGCCTCTTTAAATCATATTGATGCTGGTTTGCAAACAACAACAAAAACAGTCACTCCTATACCACGAGTTAACTGAGAAAAAAACTCTAAAGTATAAAAATATGCTGGGTGAGTTTTAGTGGTTTTGTCTTTTGATCTGTCCGAACCATTTTACCTCCAAGCTAAATCATTCAAAGGCCTCCAGCCATGCTTATGTCACAACCATATGAGCAGATCAAAGACCGAGATCTAGCGCACAGACAACAGAACAGAGATCTAACGCGCAGACAACAGAACAGAACAGAGATCTAGCCCACAGACAACCGAAAGCACACCCATAATATGACCAGATTTGTCTCGACACACGTCAAGCCACAAACCCTTCCAAAGTGGAGTTCATGTGGGGATTAGGCAAATCTAAATTGGTGTAATTTTTGTAGATTAAGTTTGTGAGAGAGTTTTGCACAAGTTATTCAACAACAATACATGGTATTATTTCATAGTTGTTCATGAGAATAAGTGTTCTTAATGGTATTATTTATAGTTTTTCATGTTAATAACAGTTATTCATGGTTCTAAACCCAGCAAAGAAAGAAACGTCCCTTTTTCAGGACCCTGTCGTTCAAAGATAAAAATCCAAATAACTTCACAGATCTTCATTGTAAAGGGTTTAAACACTGTTTCCCATGCTTGTTCAATGAACCATAAACAATTAATGAACATGCACCTGTGGAACGGTCGTTAAGACACTAACAGTTTACAGACGGTAGGCAATTAAGGTCAGTTATGAAAACTTAGGACACTAAAGCTGCCTTACTACTGACTCTGAAAAACAACAAAGAAAGATGTCCAGGGTCCCTGCTCATCTGCATGAACGTGCCTTAGGCATGCTGCAAGGAGGCATGAAGACTGCAGATGTGGCCAGGACAATACATTGCAATGTCCATACTGTGAGACGCCTAAGGCAGTGCTACAGGGAGACAGGACGGACAGCTGATCGTCCTCGCAGTGGCAGACCATGTGTAACAACACCTGCACAGGATCGGTACATCCGAACATCACACCAGATACTGACTGTTACTTTTGATTTCGATCCCCCCTTTGTTCAGGGACACATTATTAAATTTCTGTTAGTCACATGTCTGTGGAACTTGTTCAGTTCATGTCTCATCTGTTGAATCTAGTTATGTTCATACAAATATTTACACATGTTAAGTTAGCTGAAAATAAATGCAGTTGACAGTGAGAGGATGTTTCTTTTTTTGCAGAGTTTATTTAATTATGTCATATGTTGGTCACAGGGGCGCAAGTGTGGTGGGGGGGGGGGGGGGGGCATACAGTCCCATTCAAACGTTCGGACACACCTACTCGTTCAAGTGTTTTTATTTATTTTGACTATTTTCTACATTGTAGAGTAATCGTGAAAACATCAAAACTATGAATTAATACATATGGAATCATATAGTAACCAAGAAATTGTTAAACAAATCAAAATATATTTTACATTTGAGAATCTTTAAAGTAGCCACCTTTTGCCTTGATGACAGCTTTGCTCACTCTTGGCATTCTCTCAACCTGCTTCATGAGGTAGCCACCTGGAATGCATTTCAATTAACAGGTGTGCCTTGTTAAAAGTTAAATTGTGAAATTTCTTTCCTTCCTTAATGCGATTATGCCAATCAGTTGTGTTGTGACAAGGTAGGGGTGGTATACAGAAGATAACAGAGTTCAAGTAACAGACACATCTCAACATCAACTGTTCAGAGGAGACTGCATGAATCAGGCCTTCGTGGTTGAATTGCTGCAAAGAAACCCCTACTAAAGGACATCCGACTGTGAAAATACGTTTTGAACGGTCCAACTCAGAATTGTAAACCTGAAGATCAATGACATCATCATGATTCGAGTTCCCAGTTGTTTTGAAAGCACCATAAATCCAGACAATGCCAGACTTTAGTGACAAAATTTTCCCACAAAGGCCCGCCGCACCACCTTCCTGTTCAAGTGAGCACAGCACAACAAGGTGAATCCAAATGTATTGTATGCTGCTGCATAAATTATGTAATATGCCAGGGATATATGTAGCT
Organism: Oncorhynchus keta; assembly: GCF_023373465.1. Lineage (NCBI taxonomy): Eukaryota > Metazoa > Chordata > Actinopteri > Salmoniformes > Salmonidae > Oncorhynchus > Oncorhynchus keta. The sequence goes on from NC_068435.1 coordinate 15,900,192, forward strand.
GATAAGATGTTACTAGCCCATGTGTCTACTTACCCCCCTTTATTTATCCTACAGTTCTGACTTGGTGTACAGGGAGAACACTTTAAGAATGGCCCATGTTCTGGAATTCTGTCGCTGTACATTTCAAAAGATCTAAACAAATAGTTATATTCACTTACGTCTGTCCAAGTTCGCTCATTAATGTCTTAATCGAAATTACGGATTGCCTCTTATCCGCTTGTCGTCCCCTTATGCTATACTTTGTACATCTCAATTGTCATTAGAAGCCACATTTGTCTAAGCAAGTCAGCCATACCAGCTGTTTTTTAAAAGGCAATAAATGAGGCTGAATGAACTGTTTAGCTGCCAGATAAGGCTCTGCTGACAGCCAGGTGTAGCAGTGGTAAGATGTTGGGACTACTGTTGGGACAGCTTTATGTAGGCCCTAATATTTTGTGGGCACATGTTAAAGTGCAATTAATGTATTGTTTAGTGTTGTGTTGTGTAGTAGCTTTGCTGGCATGCATCCCACTTTTTTTGCCTCATCAAGATTTACATGCTAAAATCGCTACTAGTGCCTAGCATGTGTGGTCTCTAGGGTTGCAAAGGACATTTTTCCGGAAATTTTCCATAGGAAGTTACGCCTGGGAATTTGGGGAATTTTGCTTAAATTCATCAAAAAAGTTAGCTTATAACAGTGAACCCTTTTTGTGGGATACACATAAGGCAATTCTAGGTCTTGTGGCATATTGTGGTTGATATTGCAACCCTCTGCATGCACAGTGCATTCTTCCATCACATGTACAGCTGATTCTCATGATCTTGCACACTAATGAGATGCTATTGAGCCCACACTACTACACTGTTTGGGCCAAGGACTACATGCTTTCTGGTAAGTTTTGATTACAACTTTTTATTTGAACCTTTATTTAACTAGGCAAGTCAGTTAAGAACACATTCTTATTTACAATGATGGCCTAGGAACAGGGTTGAACAACAGATTTTTGTTAGCTCGGGGATTCAATCTAGCAACCTTTCGGTTACTGGCCCAATGATCTAACCACTAGGCTACCTGCCACCCTGGCAATACTGGGTGGGGTGAACATATTTTCTATGACATACAGGATTTTTTGTTGACTAAGTAAATAGTAGCCTGCAGCAAAGTGTGTTTAAATCATTTCTAAATTGTTAACAATTTCTGCGAGTTATTTTTTGCTACAATTTGGGTTTTAGCTTGCTTGAGCCTGCTAACTGAGGAATGTTAATTGACATGTTTCATTTTAAAACATTTATCTTACAAAGGAGATGTTTAATCTAACTGCTTAACTGTTTATCTGTACATGGAATTGTATTTGTTTGTTTTTTACACTTTTTTCTAACCTTTATCTGATGTGTGGAGACATTTCACTGCAGCTAATGTAGAAGGAAAAGCTGTGTACATTTGCAAATACTGTGCCAAATCATATGTGAAGAATACAACAAAGATCCAGAATCATCTGGCCAAGTGCATAAAGTTCCCTCAGCGCTCACAACACGCAACCTCTGACAAAAGTCCCTCTACTTCTATTTGAGGTGAAAATGATGAATCAGACACCTTATTGATAGCAACAGCTCATGGTCCTCCTGGAATCAGAAGTTTTTTGACTCAATGGAGAAACGTTGTCAGAGAAATGCTGATGAATGTCTTGCTTGAGCTGTGTATGCAACTGGTTCACCTTTGATGCTCACATGCAATGTGTATTGGAAGAGATTTCTGAATTCACCCAGCATACACCCCTCCAACCAAACATGCTTTATCTACTGATTTGCTGGAAGCAGAGTTCAACAGAGTTCAAGTGAAGGTCAAGTAAATCATAGAGAAAGCAGACTGTATTGCAATCATCTCTGATCGGTGGTTGAATGTTCATGGTCACAAGCCGCAGCGTACGAGTTGGACCCCAAGTATGCTGTCAGCATCCTGTCTGGCGCTGAGATCAACAGGGCCTATGGTGTCATCACTACCGTGTCTTGCCACCTTGGCCTTGATGATGGCAAGGTTCTTGGCAGTCTGGCAAAGTACACATCCAAGCAAGGGCTTTGTGATGGAGATGTAATATGGCAGTCGTGCCAACATATCTCATCAGCCACCTGGTGGAAGGGACTTTGTGGATCTGAGGCTCTTTCCCTTGTTGTCTCCATCCTCCTCCAAATCCCATCAACATCAGCCACCTCAGAGAGCAACTGGTCCTTGTTTGGGAACACACACTCCAAAGCATGCAACAGGCTGACCAATACAAGGGTTGAAAAATTGGTGGCCATCCGGGCAAATTTGAGGCTTTTTGAGCCTGACAACGAGCCATCCTCAACAAGGTTGGAATGTGACAGTGAAGATGACGCCTCAGAGTCTGATGTTCAAGAGGTGGACATTGAAGAGGTCCAGGGAGAAGACATGGAAGGCTGAGAGGAAGACCTTTAGTTTCTAGACTATCATTTTACAGATGTACGGTGAAAACGTTTTTGGGAGATGCAATCATAGGGGATCATTCAATATTCCCTTTCTTTTGTTGTTCAGTGAATTCATCCCATGTAAAGAGTCAATTCATTTCATTAAAGTTCAAATCATTACTAAATTGTTTTTTTTTATTTCTGTTGGAAGGATTTAATCATTTGCAATTGCCTCCTTATGATAAGGTAAATGGTTTATGTTTCTGTCTCCTTATGTTAAGGTAAATGGTTTATGTTTCTGTCTCCTTATGATAAGGTAAATGGTTTCTGTTTTTGTCTCCATATGATATGGTAAATATATCCAATGCAAAAAAATCTACATTTAAATGGTATCATTATTAATGTGCATATATTTCCGTTAATTCCCATATATTCCCGTTAATTCCCACGGAAAGTTTCCACCTCTGAATATTCCCCAAAATGTGCAACCCTAGTGGTCTCATTGAAATAGAGAAGGCTGCCTACATAGGTGGAGAATCACGTGGCAGTTAACTTGAATATGAAATGAACCTAAATATGATTAGGCTGTAGTTTACCACAGTGTCTGTAAAGAAATATTGATAATGAAAAGAAGAGAAGGGCGATCAACCAACGTCAGTTGAAGTGCAAATCAAAAAATATAATCATAATTGAAAAGGAAAAGGCACAATGCGCACATAGGTCAATTCAAATCAAATCAAATCACTCAATCTGACACCACACTCCGAGGTTAGCTACTATGGTGAGTGAACATTGCACGTGTTAATTTTCCAAAGTATGGATTACCCATTTATTTCTCTACATGCAAATCCTCCTCCTAAAAGGTAGGCTATATCCTATAGGACTATGCAAATGTAGCAAATGTATCTGTCATCCTTCTTGCTGCTTCCTGTTCAGAAGCCATACCTGGTGCGCATATGGTCTCAATTAAATAGAGTAGGCTATAGCCTATGTATACATGGGCAGAGAAGCACGGGGCAGTTATCTTTCCAAGGAAATGTACTTCCTAAATAGGCCTATGATTAGGCTATAGATTACTACATTGCCTAGAAATAGGCTAAAATATTGATTACCCATATTTCTCCGTCTGAAAATCTTCCCACTCCTAAAATGTAGGCTATAAAAACTGCTCAAGAGAAAGTGCAAGTCTCCCCATCTCTTCAAATGACATCTGGCATGTTGTCTGACATGGCCCAGTAATACAATGTAAGGGCCATGTGAAAATATCTGGTCATTTAACCTATTTCTTATTATTTTTAGCATTTGATATTGCCTATAGGACGAAAAATTGCTGGGACCATGGCTGGCAAGTGAGCTGCGTCACATACGCCTAAAATAACATTCTGGGACTGCGGTTGGGTTTGGGGACTGCAGTTGGGTTTGGGACCAGTTCTTGCAGGAGTGGGTGGGAGTTGGACAGAAAGCGGAGCGGTGTGGGCTGGAGCAGGATGAAGAAATCAGTCTGTGCAGACCTCAACTGTGCACCATGACAGTGAAGCCTGTAACCTTAGAGATGTTTATTTCTGTGTCAGTGTGAAAAGTAGGGAATTAGGTAGGGAAACTGACAGATCAGTAATGTTACATTGACATACTGACTAATACAACTCACATTGCACTGAAAAAATGTCAGAATCCTCAATTGTTTGGCTGAGAGTGTTTCATTGTTTGATTCAGCTTTAGTTTGATTGAGGCAAAAATAATAGCTAACGTAAGCCAACGTTTGGCCAGCTATCTCTCTAATGGTAAATCAACTGGCGAAAGCTTGCCAAGTTCATTTACTTCTGAAACATGACAAAACAAAGGCTACAAAACATTTCTATACAAACAACTGTGAGGTGGCTATTATAGTAATAATAGGCACCTAATATCGCTATCTGACAGATAACTAGAGACTAGAGCTGACCTGGCTGTGGTAGCTACTCACTAACGTAGCTTATTCATTCACCTCAATCGAGAGGGGATGAAATATTAGCTACCATTACACGTCAGTTTCATTACTAGCTCAGCACTGCGAGTAAACACTAGTTTTGATTTTTTTCTGTTAAGTTAAACAGCAGTTACCTTGCCAGCTACATCAGTCAACTAAAGAGTAGCCAGTTTCTGTTCTGCTGCCTGTTACAACTCGGTGAGAGAGCACAGCCGTACTCTCCGATGCTGGTCCATCCAGCCTTCCAGAAGCTTTGCCTTCACACAGCCTGTCAGCCCGCTCTGTGGTGTTCGTGTGGTTCTAAATCCGGTCTTATAAACACTCCAAACAGCCTACCTGACCACTCAGAGGCATCCGCATGCTCCTAAAAAACAACTCTTGCCTCATTTTGTATCATATTCCAATGATAAAACTGGGGGGATAAAAATGCAATTTCAGAATGTGGGGGGACATATCCCTCCTGTCCCCAGTGAAAGTTGCGCCCCTGGTTGGTCATGAAAATATGTTTTATTCATAGTAAATCAGTCATGTATAGCTATCAGAGTGTACATGTTCAGGGTAAAGAGCTAGATTGGGTGACTTAATAATAGGTTGGTTTATTAATTGCTGTGTCTGCCACTGGAGCCTCTCTCTGCCCTTTTCGAACGGTTATTTTTGGTGAACGTTGGGAACCAAATCGCATCTGTGATTCAGTTGTTCATTTGGCTCCATGATTTGTGTACTTTTGCTACTGCTTTATGGGCTCCTGACAATGATTATCTGCAAATAAGTTCTTAAAACATTCTCTGAATATGGTAATTTCTCACTGCAGGAACAACAGGTAGTGAGGAGAGAGCCTCATTCTTGTCCACACTCATTTTTGCAATATGTCAAAATTAAAAATAAATAGAACCCTATATAATTACTTTCATTTCATTATATCTGATATAATGGTAGGCAACTTTTTAGGATTTACATGAGAAATTAGTATTTTTCATGTTTTTTTAAGCACTACTGAACGAAGAACTATTTGGTAGCCAAATGAACGTCTCTTATCTGAAAGGAGCAAAAAGATCTGGCTCACCGAAAAGACTCGAAATGCCCATCACTACACACAAATACTACACCCCCCAACCCAGAGGCAAGGCAAAGCAATCTCTCATATTCCAGATGTGTTTCCATCACAATAGCTGCTACCAGAGATGGATGGGATTCACTTCGGTTCAATACCATTAAAGTCTTATAATAAGGGAGACACGTGATTCCGCGGAGCTGAGCAGACGTTGACGAAACGAGCTCTTCAAAGTTATTCTATTTTTACCTAAATAACAACGTTGAAATAATATTCTAACAACGGCTGATAAATTGTCAAGTACTTACCTTCCCAAATAGCCATGGACCTCCGACCGAGAGGCAAGAAGGACGACCAAAACGTAGTTGATTCCCAAAATAACGATAACGCTACAGCTAGCAAGATTAGCATTAGCCCTCATAACTCAGACGACAGTTCCAGACTGTTGCTCTCAGCAGCCTCTTGCGAGCCTGCCGACATGCTGGCTACTCTCCTCCGGGAAATTCAGGATGGTAACAGAGGTCTTTCTCTGAAAATCGATAAGAAATCGGCTTTGACAACCTGAAATCCTCCATGAATGATCTCCTTTTGAGAAGGACTGAGGAAGAGCTGCGCATTAGCACAGTTGAAGATACCATCGCTAGACATGACCAGGTCTTGACACAACTGCAAAAGGACAATGCCTACCTCAAAAACAAAGTAGATCAGATGGAGAACCAGAGTAGACATAGTAATATCCGTGTGGTGGGATTGAAAGAGGACAGCGAGGGCTGTGACCCGGTCCGTTTCTTCACTCAATGGATCCCGGAGATCCCGGAGGTCCAACTTCACCAAGCCGCTGGAAATCGAACGCGCCTACAGAACATCAGCGCCGAAACCCCGGCCAGATGAGCCTCCACGAGCCGTCCTGATCAGGTTCCTCCGTTTCCAAGACAGAGAGAAGATACTGCAACTCGCAAGAGCCAAAGGGGACATCGCCATCGATGGGAAGAGGGTCAGCCTTTTCCCGGACATGAGCGCGGACCTTGCCAGACGCCGCAAGCAGTTCAGACCTGCCGCCACAGCACTGAAGGAGAAGAACATTACCGGCTACCTCATCCACCCTGCGCTGATGAAAGTTCAGTACAAAGGCCGAAGCCATGTCTTCAACACACCGGGAGAAGTGCACACTTTTCTCAAAGAACTGAGCAACGTCTGAGTCTGAGCCAGGATGGTCTCTCTGGGGGATAAAATGCAGTTAGTTTGTTTTCTCTTATCCGGATTGAACTGCTGGTATCTCCCGGTCACTTTAATTGATTTGTACATTTTCAACTAACCGTATCTTCCCGGGGTGAGTTCTATTACATTTACAGGAGAGTATATTTTGGTTTAGTCCATATCTACTGGGCGAAGCAATAAGTGGGTTTAGGCCCACTGCTTTCCCCCTCATTTATGTTAATCTTTCGTAAAGAGACTCAAGCAGCCCTTACCGTGGGCAGTAAATATTCAGCCATAAATATCTATTCACAACGTTTGTTTTCAATTTAGAGAGCTCGCAGGTTTTAGTTTACGCCAAGGTTTAGCTAGTAAGAGCAAGATGGAAAGCGAGCAGCAACGTATCTCTACAAGTGTATTAATGTTTGATTGTTGGGACTGTTGTTCTAGTCTGACAATCGGGGTGGGTGGGATTTTTATTTTTCTTCCCTTTTTCTAGGTTTATTGTTTCCTTCCTAAAGAGACACACAGGTCACTTTTGTGCTCAAACCAAAGTTTAAACATTTCCTAATTATCTGCATATGGGGCGGCAGCGTAGCCTAGTGGTTAGGGCGTTGGACTAGTAACTGGAAGGTTGCGAGTTCAAACCCCCGAGCTGACAAGGTACAAATATGTCGTTCTGCCCCTGAACAGGCAGTTAACCCACTGTTCCCAGGCTGTAATTGAAAATAAGAATATGTTCTTAACTTGCCTGGTTAAATAAAGGTAAAATAAAAAAAAATACAAAATTAAAATATGATAGATTTCTATTCAGTTACATATTTGAAACCCGACCTATGCTTAATCCACTAAAATATGTCACATTCAACTTAAAAGGTCTTAACAGCCCGATTAAAAGAGTCTATACATACCTTAAGAAATTAAAGGCTGACATTGTGTTTTTACAAGAAACACATCTTACAGCCAGTGAACACAAGAAATTGAAGAGGGAATGGGTAGGACAAGTTTTTGCATCCTCTTTTAACTCCAAAGCAAGAGGAACTGCAATTTGGATAAGTAGACACATCCCCTTCTGCGTCAACAACACTATCTCTGATCCCTCTGGCAGGTTTGTTTTGGTGCAGGGGCATATGTTTTCAGAGTCTTGGACCCTATTGAATAACTTCGATGACCATATGTTTATTCAGAATGTCTTCCTTCAGGTTGCTCAAGCACCACCAGGATGGCTTTTGTTTGGAGGAGATTTTAATTTTTGCTTAGATACAGTTCTTGATAGGTCTTCTGATAAACCCTCACTTCTTACCAAAGCCGGCAAGCTCACCATGTCATTCATGAAAGATCTCAATTTACTAGACATCTGGAGACAGTTGCACCCACAGGATAGGGACTACTCTTTTTATTCACACCCACACAAGACACACACATAGATAACTTTTTACTTTCGACACAACTGTTTCATAGAGTGTTAGATGTCGAGTATCTCCCCAGATTGCTTAGTGACCATTCTCCTCTGGTATTATCAATCTCCATTCCTACCAAGGTAAATGGAGCATATAGATGGAGACTAAATTCTACACTTCTAAAGCAACCTGAATTTTGTGCATTCATCAAAGAGCAGATCAATATTTTTACTTTGGCAAACAAACCCTCTGCTCCTGACAGCTTCATTCTTTGGGACACATTGAAGGCCTATCTGAGGGGACAGATTATTTCCTATACTAACGGGCTGAAGAAAAAACACGGTGCGGAACTGAGTGCTCTTGAATCTGAAATCTCCGAGCTAGAGAAAACCTACCAAAGAGGCCCGACTAAAGATCTATACAGGCTTTTGGTAAATAAAAAACTTAAATATAATATTCTGAACACATATCAAGCTGAGAGGGCCATCACTAAATCGAAACAGCGTTATTATGAGCTTGGAGAGAAAGCTCACAAAGTATTGGCATGGCAACTGAAAGCAGAGGAAAGTAAGAGGACAATTAATGCCATAGAAACTCTCACTAAAGAGATATCGTTCGACCCTACTGAAATTAATAATACTTTTAAGAAATACTATGAAGACCTCTACACTTCCCAATCAAGCGATGATCTATCAGAGATAGACTCCTTTCTCTCCTCTCTCAACCTCCCATGCCTGTCAGGGGAAGACAGCGAGCGCCTGAGTGAACACTTCTCAGTCCCTGAATTGTTGGAGGCCATTAAATCCTTACCTTCTAATATATCTCCTGGGGAGGATGGCTTCCCTCCAGAGTTCTATAAAGAATTTAGGGAGCTGTTGGTCCCCTACCTTATGGAGGTACTTAAAAAAGCCAGAGAAGACAACTGCTTTCCAGAGTCCTTCTCTCAAGCAGTGATTACTGTAATCCACAAGAAAGGGAAAAACCCGCTAAAGTGCGCCTCCTATAGCAATCTCTCTCCTTAACACAGATTGTAAACTGGTCACCAAGATGCTATCTAAGAGACTGGAGTCATGTCTTCTTCCCCTGTTGGTCAACCCAGATCAGACTGGCTTCATAATTAATAGATTGTCCTCCAATAATCTCAGAAGGTTCTTTGATATAATTCACCTTGCTAACAAAAACAAAATACCTGGTGTCGCAGTCTCCCTCGACGCTGAAAAGGCCTTTGATAGGGCTGAATGGCCATACCTCTTTCGCGTCTTGGAAAAGTTCAGTTTAGGGACCGTGTTTGTAAATTTGATAAAATCACTCTACAAATCTCCTAAAGCTAGGATTGCTACCAATGGGATTACTTCCTCCTCTTTCCCTCTTTATTGGGGGAACAGACTAGGTTGCCCAATTAGCCCCCACCTCTTTGCCCTCGCCATCGAACCGTTGGCTGAGGCTATTAGAACGTGCCCTGACATACATGGCTTTGAGGTGGGCCCCCATACCCATAAATTATCACTCTTTGCGGACGACCTTATCTTATTCCTAACAAACCCAGAACACTCCCTCTCTCACTTGCAGATCCTACTACAGTGTTATAGTTCTTTCTCTGGATATAAGGTCAATCTTGATAAAAGGTCAATCTTGAAATCTTACCATTGTCTGTCTTTGACCATCATACCATCAAGCACAAGTTTCCTTTTAGATGGTCTCCTATGGGCTTCACATATTTGGGCATAATGGTGGATGGTAATCTGAACAACCTCTATAAACTCAATCTGGCCAGTTTGTTGCAAAAGGTGGAGGTTGACCTTTGTAAATGGATGGACTTACCTCTCACTCTACTGGGTAGAATCAATGTAATTAAAATGAATGTCCTGCCCAGGTTTCTATATCTGTTTCAATCTCTCCCTATCCCTGTTCCCGCAGCATTTTTTTCCTCTCTCGACAAGCTGACCAGACGGTTTATCTGGCACGGCAAAACCCCTAGGGTTGGCCTGGATAAACTGACCCTTGATTACAGTCAAGGGGGCTTAAACCTCCCCAATTTTAGAATGTACTACTGGGCTGCACAGTCTAGGTTTCTGGCTCAGAGGTTTGACAATGGTCCCTCTCCCTCATGGTTGAACATTGAAAAGCTTGAGGTAAATGATGAAACTGGGGCAGATTTGTTTTACAAATGGGACAGAAAATCTATAAAAACCATCACAGACAACCCTTTAATCATACATTCTGTCCTGGCATGGTGCAATCTGCATGAGCTGTTCGGACGAGGGGGATTCCTTTCCCCTAAAACCCCTTTATGGAACAATAGATTGATCCCTATGTTTTTCCAGAATAGTAACTTTAGACCATGGTCTGATAAGGGGATCACTCTTCTGGAACATTGTTACGAGGAGGGAGTTCTTATGTCTTTTGATCAGCTGAAACAGAAATACCACTTGCCTAACAGGGACTTCTTTAGCTACCTACAACTACGAAACTTTATTAGGGTGACTCTCAAGGGACAATGGAACCTACCTAAGATGTCACCTATTGAACAACTCTGCCACGCAGACCAACCACTGTTCAAGACCATTTCCAGTGTTTACAATGCTCTTATGTCAGGACTAACACTGTCTGGGCTAGATAAACCCTGACTTAGATGGGAGAGAGATCTGGGTATTGATCTTGATGAGGATCTATGGAGAGACCTGTGCAGGGATGGGGTTACATCCACATTGAACTCCAGATACAGACTGATCCAGTTTAATTTCCTCCATCAGCTCTATATCACCCCATCTAGACTGCACAAGTTCAACCCAGATATCTCCTCCCTATGTTTTAGATGTGGCTCAGATGAAGGAACATTCCTCCATTCCACTTGGCAGTGTTCAAAACTACACGGTTTCTGGCAGGGGGTATGCGATACCATATCCTCAATTCACGGGGTTGCATTCCCTTTAGACCCGGAGGTCTGTCTACTGGGTAACTTTACTAACACCAATCTTAGGCAAAGCCATACTATAAAGCTAACAGAAATATTGCAAGCGATTGCCAAGAAATGTATTGCCTTGAAATGGAAATTGGATTCTTCCCTGCCAGTTGCAATGTGGCTTTCGGAAGTTAATAGTTGTATCCCTTTGGAGAAAATCACTTACTGCTTGAGGAATAAGATAAAGACATTTTACAGAATTTGGCAACCTTTTATTGACTATATGGAGAATCTCCCCCCACATCTCATTGATTGAATCTATATATAATCCTCACATAATGTTTCACACGTAATGTATATTATGTAGCCTACGGCAAGTGATCCAATGTCTCGTTATTTTTTTAAATATTTTTTTTATTTTTTTTATTGTATGTTTGTTTATATAACTATAATTATAATGTATTTTTGTTACGTTCGTCTGTTACTGTCACTTTGTCCTATCGTTGTCTAATATCTTTTCACTTTTGTTTTGAATGTTCTTAATTGGAAAATGCAAAAATAAAATATAATTTATTTTTTAAGTCTTATAACTTATACACTGATGTACATGGACGAGGTGCTATGGAATAGATAGTCATTAGATCGGGTGTGGAGGGAATGTTTGGCATCCTAATTACACTGTTTTGAATAGACAGTCATTAGATCTGTGGAGGGAATGTTTGGCATCCTAAAATACACTGCAAAATGGAATAAAGTCATTAGATCGGGTGTGGAGGGAATTTTGGCATCCTAATAATACACTGATGTACATGGACGAGGTGCTATGGAATAGATAGTCATTAGATCGGGTGTGGAGGGAATGTTTGGCATCCTAATAATACACTGCTGTACATGGACGAGGTGCTATGGAATAGACAGTCATTAGATCGGGTGTGGAGGGAATGTTTGGCATCCTAATAATACACTGCTCAAAAACATAATCACACTTCTGTGAAATCAAACTGTCCACTTAGGAAGCAACACTGATTGACAATAACTTTCACATGCTGTTGTGCAAATGGAATAGACAACAGGTGGAAATTATAGGCAATTAGCAAGACACCCCCAATAAAGGAGTGGTTCTGCAGGCGTCTGCTCAAACGGTCAGAAACAGACTCCATGAGGGTGGAATGAGGGCCCGACGTCCACAGGTGGGGGTTGTGCTTACAGCTCAACACCGTGCAGGACGTTTGGCATTTGCCAGAGAACACCAAGATTGGCAAATTCGCCACTGGCGCCCTGTGCTCTTCACAAATGAAAGCAGGTTCACACTGAGCACGTGTGACAGACGTGACAGTCTGGAGACGCCGTGGAGAACGTTCTGCTGCCTGCAACATCCTCCAGCATGACCGGTTTGGCGGTGGGTCAGTCATGGTGTGGGGTGGCATTTCTTTGGGGGGCCACACAGCCCCCCTCTATGTGCTCGCCAGAGGTAGCCTGACTGCCATTAGGTACCGAGATGAGATCCTCAGACCCCTTGTATGCTGGTGCGGTTGGCCCTGGGTTCCTCCTAATGCAAGATAATGCTAGACCTCATGTGGCGGGAGTGTGTCAGCAGTTCCTGTAAGAGGAAGGCATTGATGCTATGGACTGGCCCACTCATTCCCCAGACCTGAATCCAATTGAGCACATCTGGGACATCATGTCTCGCTCCATCCACCAACGCCACGTTGCACCACAGACTGTCCAGGAGTTGGCGGATGCTTTAGTCCAGGTCTGGGAGGAGATCCCTCAGGAGACCATCCGCCACCTCATCAGGAGCATGCCCAGGCGTTGTAGGGAGGTCATACAGGCACGTGGAGGCCACACACACTACGGAGCCTAATTTTGACTTGTTTTAAGGACATTACATCAAGCCTGGATCAGCCTGTAGTGTGGTTTTACACTTTAATTTTGAGTGTGACTCCAAATCCAGACCTCCATGGGTTGATACATTTGATTTCCATTGATAATTTTTGTGTGACTTTGTTGTCAGCACATTCAACTATGTAAAGAAAAAAGTATTTAATAAGAATATTTCATTCATTCAGATCTAGGATGTGTTATTTTAGTGTTCCCTTTTTTTGAGCAGTGTACATAGGTTGCTCTGTTATGACAAGGGTGTGTGTCCAGTTTTTTAGCGAAGATATGAATAGGGACTGTATCTATCTATAGTGGGTGTGAGGGGTGAGTGAGTGACAAGCGAACGAGTGAGATACACTGATAGTCAAAGTACAGAGTGCTATTAAAAGAAACACCCACATATAAAAAGAGAGAAGGGGAGATAGAGAGAAGGGGAGACAGAGAAAGAGAGAAGGGGAGATAGAGAAGGGGAGACAGAGAAAAAGAGAAGGGGAGATAGAAAAGGGGAGACAGAGAAAAAGAGAAGGGGAGATAGAAAAGGGGAGACAGAGAAAAAGAGAAGGGGAGATAGAGAAGGGGAGACAGAGAAAAAGAGAAGGGGAGATAGAAAAGGGGAGACAGAGAAAAAGAGAAGGGGAGATAGAGAAGGGGAGACAGAGAAAAAGAGAAGGGGAGATAGAAAAGGGGAGACAGAGAAAAAGAGAAGGGGAGACAGAAAAGGGGGGAGACAGAAAAGGGGAGAAAAAGAGAAGGGGAGATAGAGAAGGGGAGACAGAGAAAAAGAGAAGGGGAGATAGAGGGGAGACAGAAAAAGAGGGGAGATAGAAAAGGGGAGACAGAGAAAAAGAGAGGGGAGATAGAGAAGGGGAGACAGAGAAAAAGAGAAGGGGAGATAGAAAAGGGGAGACAGAGAAAAGAGAAGGGGAGAGATAGGGAGACAGAGGAGAGGGGAGATAGAAAAGGGGAGACAGAGAAAAAGAGAAGGGGAGATAGAAAAGGGGAGACAGAGAAAAGAGAAGGGGAGATAGAAAAGGGGAGACAGAGAAAAAGAGAAGGGGAGATAGAAAAGGGGAGACAGAGAAAAGAGAAGGGGAGATAAAAAGGGGAGACAGAGAAAGGGGGAGATAGAAAAGGGAGACAGAGAAAAAGAGAAGGGGAGATAGACTGTAGAGAAAAAGAGAAGGGGAGATAGAAAAGGGGAGACAGAGAAAAAGAGAAGGGGAGATATAAAAAAGAGAAGGAGATAGAAAAGGGAGACAGAAGATGGGGAGATAGAGAAGGGGAGACAGAGAAAAAGAGAAGGGGAGATAGAAAAGGGAGACAGAGAAAAAGAGAAGGGGAGATAGAGAAGGGGAGACAGAGAAAAAGAGAAGGGGAGATAGAAAAGGGGATACAGAGAAAAAGAGAAGGGGAGATAGAAAAGGGGAGACAGAGAAAGAGAGAAGGGGAGATAGAAAAGTGGAGACAGAGAAAAAGAGAAGGGGAGATAGAAAAGTGGAGACAGAGAAAAAGAGAAGGGGAGATAGAAAAGGGGAGACAGAGAAAAAGAGAAGGGGAGATAGAAAAGGGGAGATAGAGAAAGAGCGAGGGAGGGGTTATAATAAGAGATACAGTATCTACAGTGTCAAGCGAGGTAACACAATCACAGGACAACAGTGTCAGTGTCGACAGGTCCTAAAAATACCCCCCCCCCTCTCCAGAATAGTCGATACATGCTGCTGCTGTGGCTGGGCAATGGCCGTGTGCGTCACTGCTCTGCTCCATATTTTCAGCATGGCTGATTTCCCCAATCACTTCCCCCCAAAGCACATCGATCCACCGCGGCTGCTGCCCGGTCCGGCCCAACACTAGCTGTCGCAACGCTAAACTCTCTATTCCCCTCGCTATTGTCCAGACCCAGAGCGCACCATTGAAACACAATTAAACCAGACCCAGTCTGTGCCTGTCTGTAAGAAGTTTAGGTAAATGCTTTATGTTATATACAGGTGTCTTTCAGTTTGTATTTACACCGTGTTGACTGAGGAATTGTTGTGTACAGGCAACAAGTTGTATTGTTTTGGGTCTTGTTTTGAAGATTGCAACGTGGTTGGTTATACAACCTATTCAGATCGTTCAGTTGTAGCTGTTCTGTTCTCATATGGAAAGAGCTTGTTGTTGTGGGTGTTGTGAATGTATCTGGGCACCAGGCCCTGTTGTGACCACTAGAGGGAGGAAGTGTCTAGGTTTTGCATGGAGACTGGCTGAGCAAGGGAACAATGGTTGGGATCAAACGGTGGATTATTAATCGTTTAGTGATCAAGCACACTTACACGCTCACTCTCACACATAAATGCACAAAAATGGAAGCATATAAATGTACAAACTTGGAAACACACACACACACACACACTTTCAAATAAATGCACAAACAAACACAGAAGCATCGCATAACACACACTTTTAAAAACATCCACATACTCAACATACCACAGGCTGCTGCCAGTTCAACTCCCGGATCTGACAGGGAAACATCTGAGGGTTGCTGGTATTAAATCCTAGATGCCATTGCCTGCTGTTGTGCCCTGAGCAAGGCACAGCCCCCACACCTCTCCAAAACCTGTATATTTGTGTATGCATGTGTGTCTTTTGGGGGGGTTGGGTTAAAAGAGGAAGTCAAATTGTAATTGGACCTTGTGTGCAATTGACCAATAAAGTGATGGACAGGCTTATAGAAATGGCTAGAATGGAATAAATGGAATGGTATTAAACACATGGTCCTACCCTCACCAGCCTCTGACACACATAGCCCACATGACCCCCACACACCAAGCCAAGCCAGGGTGTGATCTCAGTGCATTAGCCTGCCTGGCTGTGCTCCAGAGGTGATACAGGGATTCGGGGACTGTGACTGTGCATGCCTGGGCTTAGTTATCCCCCAAATAGTTACCTAGAGGAGGGCTACAGACCAGGGTGGATTAGGTCATGTAGCCAGACAAGTCCTCAGACCATTCTGAGACCCCTTATCACTGACAGATGGCAGTTTATGATTCGTACGGCGACACGCCGATACCCAACTACACTTCATGCCGTAACATGTCGTTTGATCTCCCTGAGCCATAGTTAAATATAGGTTTTGGCAAGCATCAGATTCAAGCCAATTTGTTCCTAGTTGGGTGATAACTGGTTTGGCTTTTTGTGTCAAAGGAATAATCCACTCAGAAACTATCTTTTGGTATTTGTTTCATTATTCCACTGTTGATATAGTCCCAAAACGTTTTGCATGTCAGCAATCACGTTTTCAAGATATAGAACTTTCAAAATGCTAATTATCACTTGCCACATCATCAATGAAATAATGAGTATTGTGAAAAAACGTTCTCTGTTTCTCTGGTGGTAATTTTATCTAGCATAGTGCGATTTGTCTCAATGTTTCCTTTGGCTGTTCATGTTAATGAATGCCTCTGCATGGCACCAAAATCACTTTCCAACTTGAGAAGGTCCATTAGTTTTGATGTATGGGGATGTTGTTGGCCCAGGTAGCCGGTGTTGCGGTAGCCACAGACAGACACATCACCATTAAGTCTGGTTCATGCGGGCCAACTGTTTCATTCCCTAGGTTAGGGTTTTCACTAGAAATAATACAGCTTTTGTCAGATTTGACTTTTCGTAACAGGTTAGGAGAACTTACGCAGCAGGTTAGGAGAATAATGTTAAGGAAGTCATTGCGCTAACGCTATTTAGCATTGGTTCGCGAAACTGGACACAGAGACATACCATTTTCATCCACGAGTTCATCTGACTCTGGGGAAGTAGATAAATAAAGATTTGACAATATTAGAATGACAAGGGAGAACAAGTCAATCACAATGTGACACTTATTGCGCAACTTGATGGAAGCCTTCTATACTCTGGCTCAGTTTATCAGAGTTTGTCAATAATAGCAAGACTTTGATCTAGACCAGGATTATAGTCAACATAGTCTGTGCACGTAGCACATGCAGGAATAGTGTAAGCAGGAAGCACACATGTGTACATGTAAACACTGGAGTCTGGCTTTCCTCAGATGTCCACCAGCTTCCAGGATTGTGACTTGGACCCCGAGTTCTCCCCAGGCCCTTTATAATGGTCAGTGCTATCTGGAATCCTTGGGACGACGTCACTACCCTAAATCACAACCTTAACCTTAATCCCTACCCTTTTACTTACCCTAACCCTAACCTTAACCATTTTACATTTCAACTTCAAAGGGGTAGGGATGTCCCAAGGATCCCAGATAGCACTGACCCATTTAAAACACAAAATATGGAGAGGAGGAGTGGACAGGAGCCAATGTGTATTCACACCTGATTTACATTAAAGAACATATCCGATGTAAACAAATTGAGTGGTCATGTGATAATGAACTAGAATGTATCGGCCTGAACGTTACACTGTCTCCCCAAATGTCTTTTACCCTCATTGGAATGTATAGACCACCTTCCACCAAAAGTGTGTTTTTTGATCAGTTTAATACCATGCTTAGGGAATGTGATTTTGGGAAAGAGGTCATCTTAATGGGAGATTTTAACATTAATTATGAAGACAAGTGTTGTAGGAAAACCCTCAAACGGATCACTAATACCTTTGACCTTACACAGCTAGTTAAAGGGCCAACCAGGGTGACTTGTTGCTCTAAAACACAGATTGATTTGGTGTTCAGTAATAAACCAGAGAGAGTGACTAAATCATTCAATATGGTTACTGGGCTGTCTGATCATAATCTGACACTTATAGTCAGAAAGCTGTCTAAGAGCAGGTTTAACCTCTCTACTGTTAGAAAGCCGGATCAACTCAGAATACCTAAGAGTGAATTAAACTATTTTGAAAAAGCAATTAAGGGAATAAACTGGAATGATCTCCTGTCCTATACAGACGTGGACGCTGATAGTCAGGTTTTTCTATCCACAATCCAGACTACAATAAATGGCTTCATAAAGAAAATCAAATCCAAACCTGGCCAAAAGAGCACTCTTCCTTGGCTAAATGGAGAAATCTGGAAATTGATGAAAGAACGAGATTATGCTCTAAAAATAGCCCTAAAATCTAAATTAGAGCATGACAGACAGGCCAAGGCAAACTTTTTTATTAACATAATTGGTGAAGCAAAGGGAAATTCTAAATTGATATGGGAGAATCTAAAAAAGTTAACAGGGAAAGACAATAGTAACACTGCAAAAAGACTAGAAATCATGGTGAATAACAATCTAACACAGGATGCAGTTGAAATAGCAACAGCCTTCATTTCCTACTTTATTGACTCTGTCAGGTTACTGACACAGAACCCCTCCACTGATTTCTTGGGATCAGTGCTAGTGAATGACACTCAACCTGTCTTCATCATAAGGGAGGTTTCTGAGTCAAAGGTGAACAAGGTGATTAGCTCACTAAAGAACTCTAAAGCAAAAGATGTGTTTGGGATGGACTCTACCTTTCTTAAAAACTACAAAGAGTCACTCATTGGCCCCATTACTAAGGTCACCAACACATCTATTGGTCTCGGTGTGTTTCCAAGGGTATGGAAGTCGGCCATAATAACGGCCATCTTTAAATCAGGCAACCCTGCTGACGTGAGTAACTACAGGCCCATTAGTATACTACCTGTGGTGTCAAAGGTTGTTGAAAAGTGTGTAGCAGAACAACTGATTGCCCACCTCAACAACAGCCCCTTCACATTACACTCCATGCAGTTTGGCTTCAGAGCGAAACACTCCACAGAAACGGCCAACTGCTTTCTTCTGGAAAATGTGAAGTCCAAGATGGACAAAGGGGGTGCTGTTGGGGCTGTGTTTCTGGACCTAAGGAATGCTTTTGATACTGTTAACCATGAGATTCTCATCACAAAATTGTCCAAGTTCAACTTTTCCCCTGATACCTTGAGATGGATGAAATCATACCTTGAAGGCAGAACTCAGTGTGTCAGAGTGAGCAATGAGCTGTCGCCCACTCGTAGCTATGATGTGGGCGTGCCCCAAGGGTCAATACTGGGGCCCCTCCTGTTCAGCCTGTACATTAATGATCTGCCTTCTGTCTGTACTGGGTCTGAAGTTCAAATGTATGCAGATGATACAGTGATATATGTGCATGCAAAGAGCAAACAACAAGCTGCACAAGAACTCACTACTGTAATGGTCCAGGTTACAAAGTGGCTCAGTGACTCGTGTTTGCATCTCAATGTGAAAAAAACTGTTTGCATGTTCTTCACAAAGAGGGCAACAGATGCTACTGAGCCAGATGTCTATGTGTCAGGGAGAAGCTCCAGGTGGTATCCGATTTTAAGTACCTTGGCATCATACTTGATTCCAACCTCTCTTTTAAAAAGCATGTGAAAAAGGTAATTCAAATAACTAAATTCAATCTAGCTAATTTCCGATTTATACGAAATTGTTTGACTACAGAGGTAGCAAAACTGTACTTCAAATCTATGATACTCCCCCACTTAACATACTGCTTGACTAGTTGGGCCCAAGCTTGCTGTACAACATTAAAACCTATTCAGTCTGTCTACAAACAGGCTCTCATAGTGCTTGATAGGAAGCCCAATAGCCATCATCATTGTCACATCCTTAGAAAGCATGAGCTCTTGAGTTGGGAAAATCTTGTGCAATACACCGACGCATGTCTTGTATTCAAGATCCTTAATGGCCTGGCTCCCCCTCCACTCAATATTTTTGTTAAACAGAAAACCCAGACATATGGCAGCAGATCCACAAGGTCTGCCATGAGAGGTGACTGTATATAGTTCCCCTAAGGAAAAGCACCTTTAGTAAATCTGCATTCTCTGTGAGAGCTTCCCATGTCTGCAATACACTGCCATCAGACACACATAACTGCACCACATATCACACTTTCACAAAATGCTTGAAGACCTGGCTAAAGGTCAATCAGATTTGTGAACATGGTCCCTAGCTGTGTGTTGCCGCTTTCCATGTTGTCTGTTGTCTGTAGCTTGTGAGGTGTGGAAACACTTTGTTGCTTTTATGAATTTTGTCTCGCTGCTTTTTGTTCTATGTTGCTCTGTCTGTATGCTATGTATTGCTTGTCCTATGTTGCTCTGTCTGTATGCTATGTATTGCTTGTCCTATGTTGCTATGTCTTGCTTGTCCTATGTTGCTATCTCTTGCTTGTCCTATGTTGCTATGTCTTGCTTGTTCTATGGTGCTATTGTCTATATTGTAATTTTTTTTAATAACCTGCCCAGGGACTGCGGTTGAAAATTAGCCGGCTGGCTAAAACCGGCACTTTTACTGAAACGTTGATTAATGTGCACTGTCCCTGTAAAAAATAAAATAAACTAAACTAAACTAAAAACTAAACCTCTAGACGAGGTCAGAAATAAAGGTCTTTGACCTGTCCAGTGTGTATTCACACCACAAGAAAAGGTCAGAAATAATGTATTTGACCTGTCCAGTGTGTATTCACACCACAAGAAAAGGTCAGAAATAATGTATTTGACCTGTCCAGTGTGTATTCACACCACAAGAAAAGGTCAGAAATAATGTATTTGACCTGTCCAGTGTGTATTCACACCACAAGAAAAGGTCAGAAATAATGTATTTGACCTGTCCAGTGTGTATTCACACCACAAGAAAAGCTCAGAAATAATGTATTTGACCTGTCCAGTGTGTATTCACACCACAAGAAAAGGTCAGAAATAATGTATTTGACCTGTCCAGTGTGTATTCACACCACAAGAAAAGCTCAGAAATAATGTATTTGACCTGTCCAGTGTGTATTCACACCACAAGAAAAGCTCAGAAATAATGTATTTGACCTGTCCAGTGTGTATTCACACCACAAGAAAAGCTCAGAAATAATGTATTTGACCTGTCCAGTGTGTATTCACACCACAAGAAAAGCTCAGAAATAATGTATTTGACCTGTCCAGTGTGTATTCACACCACAAGAAAAGCTCAGAAATAATGTATTTGACCTGTCCAGTGTGTATTCACACCACAAGAAAAGATCAAAAATAATGTATTTGACCTGTCCAGTGTGTATTCACACCACAAGAAAAGATCACAAATAATGTATTTGACCTGTCCAGTGTGTATTCACACCACAAGAAAAGCTCACAAATAATGTATTTGACCTGTCCAGTGTGTATTCACACCACAAGAAAAGATCAAAAATAATGTATTTGACCTGTCCAGTGTGTATTCACACCACAAGAAAAGGTCAGAAATAATGTATTTTTGATTACATGATTTTTGTTCTGTGGTGAAATAAGTGCAGATATCTATATATTTTTAATTGATAGAATATTGCTCTGTGAAAAGACCATCTGGTACATATCACATGGGCATTCACTTTTTTGTTGTTGTCCATTAATATGCCCATAATAGACCGCCTGGATTGTTATGTACAGGGCCTTCAGAAAGTATTCACATCCCTTGACTTTTTCCACATTTTGTTGTCTTAGAGCCTGAATTTAAAATGGAGTAAATTGAGATTGTGTGTCGCTGGCCTACACACAATACCCCATAATGGCAAAGTGGAATTATGTTTTATAATCACTGGTGTTGCTTACCAAGACAACATGGAATGTTCCTGATTGTCCAAGTTACAGTTTGGACTAAAATTGACTTGAAAATCTATGACAACTCTTGAAACTGGCTGTCTAGCAATGATCAACAACCAATTTGACAGAGCTTGAAGAGTTTAAACAAGAATAATGTGAAAATATTGTACAGTTCAGGAGTTCAAAGCTCTCTGACTAACCCAGAAAGACTCACAGCTGTAATCACTGCCAAAGGTGATTCTAACCTGTATCGATTCAGGAGTGTGAATACTTACAAAAGTAAGTATGGTACTGTATGTAAAAGAGATATTTCTGTATTTCATTTTCAGTTCATTTCTAAAAACATGTTTTCACTGTCATTATGGAGTATTGTGTGGAGATGGGTTGAGAATACATTTTTTAAAATCAATTTTGAATTCAGACTGTAACACAACAAAATGTGGAATGGGTCAAGGGGTATGAATACTTTCTGAAGGCACTGTATCTATGCGCCTGTTTCCTGTTGAGAAATGCCCGGTTCCTATTAGAACTGTTGACAGGATATCAACACCCTTCTGCTGTATAGATAATATATTCTTTTTAATTTTACATATCTGATTTCCCATTATTCCAAGTTGTGTTTTTGTTATCTCTGAAGACAATGCGATGTTTAATTGTGCTCCATTATGTGTGTCTTTTATATCTGTTTGATTCCATCCATTTCTGTGTTTTAGATCTGAATCACATTCATAGAATTGGACTTTAGGGCTCATATCTGATCTCTTGTCAAATACTTCCTGCTGTAAATTCTCAGATTAAAAATAGAATGGGTCAGTATGGTTTCATATTTACATTTAAATGGTTTTGTCCTTAGAAATACATTTCCTCTCGCCATTTCTGACCTTGGCCACTACATAGGCAAGCCTAATACACAAGGGGTAGGTGGGAGGAAGTCTGAGTCTAAACCATAAGACCTGTACTCCAGAAGGTACTCACTAACCCCATCATCATACTCGCCTCCTGAAATAAATCGCTACCTGTCCTTTGGGCAACCAGGAAACAACCATCCTTCCCCACTTCACCAAACCCTCCGCTATATCGGGAAAATATATGTTCACTATGCCCAATAGGAGAATATCAAGGAATATTGTCCTCAGATTTTATCTGCACGGTATGTTGTTCATATTACCATCTTTATGAATTAGGAGCTAAACTAATCCATACTGCTTGGTTACAGCACCAGAAGCTTTCCAGTCCCGTGGAAGTGTGACGAAGGGTTAATATGTCAGACATTCTGAGTGGGCTGGAACCATGCAGCTTGGGGCCACGCCCCCTTTCTTAGCTGTGACCTCACAGTGAAACTTGCTCCAGTCTAGCACACACACACACACACACACACACACACACACACACACACACACACACACACACACACACACACACACACACACACACACACACACACACACACACACACACACACACACACACACACACACACACACACACGCATATGCACACACACGCATATGCACACACACGCATATGCACACACACACACGCATATGCACACACACACGCACACGCACAGAGAGACACTCACCCTCGCTCTCTTATACAGGAAGCATAGGGTCAGAGTGGCAGGCTGGTACACAGGGGCCACAGCTTGCATTGCTGTAGGACTACACTGTGACAGGAGTCAGTGCTGAGGTGGAGTTCTAACAACCTGAGGGAAACAGATAACAGTGTTTTGTTTGTGAACCTCAAGAAACCTTAACCACGGACAGATGTATGGAGACGGAGAGCCACTGAGAACAAACAGAATGCAATGGACACCAGACAGAATCTGCGGTTTTCTGCTTCTTTTCAAGAACTCATCTATCTGCTGTCTTCATTGATGTTTCACACCAACGCTGAAGAAATTAACTATAATGTTTGTTTTTTATCTTGATGCTTGAAGAACAGATCAAATGCATATTTCTATCATTTCCCCATGTTTTGGAGCCCGGGGCTTCTGCCTAAGAGGCAATGAGAACCGAGGGTGAATCCAAAAGAGCTGGCCTTCTGACAGAAAAAAAAACGGACCCTGGGTTGTACAAGGATGCCAACCTGAGAAGAGACACGAAGAGCAAGAGAGAAAAGGAAGGTGGAAATGAGTGCGCCAACAAACTGTGGATTCTATTTTTCTGCAGATCGGTCTTTCCAAGTACGGAATGGGAATATCTGTGGATCGCCCTGTTCCATCAACAGGCCTATAGACATCATACAAAAAAGCAAGCGGTAATATGCTGTACAAATCTAAATGTTGCCTTGCCGTTTGCATGCTATTGTAGAATGCAGCATCGTTGGAGTAGTGTCATTAAAATTGCTACGATGACTCAAAAGAAAGCTATGATAATGGTTGTTGAGATGACTCCAACTAAGCTCACTTTTGCTCTTGTTAAATGTTTGCTGCGTAATTTAACGTTTCCTCCCACATTTTCCAGCGTGCCTCTCAGCTACATTATTATATAGTATCCTCCATTATGAGGTTAACTTATTAGTTCATTCAAAAACGCATACCGTAGCCTACAGCCATATCACTTCAAGGATTGCCTCCTACATACAAACAGAACAAGTCTCTCTCTCTCTCTCTCTCTCTCACACACACACACACACACGCACGCACGCACGCACGCACGCACGCACGCACGCACACACACACACACACACACACACACACACACACACACACACACACACACACACACACACACACACACACACACACACACACACACGTACGTTCATACCACAAAGCTCTCCCTCAATTCCAAAGCTCAAGAAGTTGGAGATGTGTACATCACATACACTATAATCCTCAATGCCAGTGGAGAGGTTATTAGGGAGGACGTTGGGATAAAGACATTTTTGCATTTCAATCCTCTGTCCCTGTTCTCCTGCATGCTCTATGTTAACTGGATTTAAAGTAGAACATTTGGGAGTATGGGAATTAGAGGGAAATCACTAGCCTCCTGTATCTCCTGAACAATATGACTTGGATTGTTTTCCCCTCAGCATTTGGATATAGAGAATAGATTTATTTTGTTCCAAAATATTATGTAGGATTTGCCTGAACAATAACCAACAACTCTGCAAAATGTTGGAATAAAAGTAATTGTATTTTTGATTCAGTTGAATGGCTTAGGCAAACAGTTTATTGGAAAAATCAATCACACTTGTACTGTACCAGAGCTTTTTCCTACCACCCTCCTGTGCTGTATCACCATGAGATCCACCACTGATGGGCAGTGTTTCCCCTATATTCATTTAGCATCGGCAGGCCTCAATTGCTAAATCGTGGCCGCCACTTCCAAGAATATGATGTCAAATTATCTATATATATTTGTTGTAGAAAAGCAGCTATATATATTTTTAAATAAGATCTTTGAGAACTAACAGAATAAAAACCAGATAGTCAGGGAGAATCAAACATGTTAAAATGTCACGGCACGGTGCATCCATTGATTTTGTTATAATGTTTGAGTCATTCAGATAAGCATAAGAACATGGGATAAGACATTGCAAAATGTGTAGACTGGCAGAAAATTTGCTTTTAAACTACACATTTTCTCTCAGCGCTGAGGGAAAATGTGTAGAATTGCAGGACATTAGGTTTAAAACGTTTTTTCCTCTTGCCCCATGACAAAATGTGTTGCAGGAAACTAGCTTTAAAACTGTAACATTTTCGCTCCGTCACATTGCAAAATGTCTAGAATTGCAGAAAATTTGCAATATAACAGCAACAGCTAAGAGGAGTGGCTCAAAATGTTTAGGCTGGAGACCGTGCTATTGGCAACACCCACTACCACACCCCCCCTACGGTACCCACTGCTGAAAAAAAATCCTAAGGTAAACACTGGATGTGAGTTCTTGAACAAGGGGACTCCTGTGAGCTTCTGAATAACTCCTCAACCCAGCCTTAGTCTCCAGAGAGCAAAATGGCCCCCCTGACTGTGAGAGGCTAACAGCTGGTCTGGTTCTCCATCATCAGTGGTTTGAGGGCAATCGATAGCACAACCCAAATAAAGAAGCTCCTTGTTGTTGTAACCAGTCTCCTTAGGCTGCTTGTTCACCACCCATTTTTGTGCTGTCTGCTCTGGAGGACGAGGGCTTTAAAAGTGGCTTTCTGTATGTTGTTATTTGTGCACATGGACTTGCTATAAAATCAATTTTCTGTTGGAGAACCCCAGGAGAAAACGATTTAAGAACTTTGTGTTATTTTTTCCTGATCTTCAGCAGTCTTAAGTAAGCAAAATGACAATCCATCAAATGTCTAACTGGTAATCTAATCCCTCATCATCTATAGGAGTGCCTATGTCCAATCACCAAGAGCTTTACCCTTTACATGGAGTGTTCCCCCGCTCTCCTCCTCTCCCGAGGGGATATCTATTCTCAGAATAAAATGTAAGAGACGTTGACGCGGTTATTAAACTACCAGCTGGAGATATAGGGGTTCACACTACGGTCAGGCCTTGCCTGGCTACCCAGACTCCTTGCTCCGGCCAAATGCTACGTCACTTCCATGGACGTTAGTTTCTTCTCCACAATGAGTTTGGATCTGAGTACCTCCCCAATGATTTTTAGAACGCGAACACATTCTAACCGTTCTAATTGGTCCAGAAAGCAATGAATTGGGCCAGAGCCCGAACACACGTGGGTAAAGCAGCATTTCGTAAATTCGTAATTGGCTTTGATACTCTGGTTAGAGATGATTCAATTGCTGATGACTTTGTTTTGTACAACGTTACCACAAATGACTTCAACTATGGCTCAGACTGAAGTCTGTAGCGAACATAGAGCAGTGGAACAATTCAGTTTGAGTCGTCAGGCAAGATTAGGCTAAGGTAAGGTTCTCTCATATATATTGTCTGCATGGGTGCACCTTCAGATGTAGGTTTATGAGGGGTGGAATTGTATGGGGAGGATGGATACAAATGAGTCTGGCAGCAAACACCGGTCTCGCACCCCACCGCCGGCATGTTACGATTCAACTATCTATGATTTACAGTAGAGACATTCCACTTTACTGCACATGAATGAGATTCATATTGTTTTTCCCGCTATATGTCATGTTATGCTATATCTTATGTTACATATGATGTTATGATTAGGTGAGTTCCGAGTAGGTAGGACATATTTACACTGAACAAAAATATAAACGCAAATGCAACTTTGTTTTTTTACAGGGTTACAGTTCATTTAATTTTTTTTATTTTACCTTTATTTAACCAGGCAAGTCAGTTAAGAACATATTCTTATTTTCAATGACGGCCTGGGAACAGTGGGTTAACTGCCTGTTCAGGGGCAGAACGACAGATTTGTACCTTGTCAGCTCAGGGGTTTTGAACTCGCAACCTTCCGGTTACTAGTCCAACGCTCTAACCACTAGGCTACGCTGCCGCCCCATACAAGGAAATCAGTCAATGTAAATAAATTCATTAGGCCCTAATCTATGGATTTCACATGACTGGGAATACAGACATGCATCTGTTGGTCAAAGATACCTTAAATGATTATACTGAAACATGAGGTGATGGTGGCGGATGAATGGCACGACAATGGGCCTCGGGATCTCATTATGGTATATCTGAGCATTCAAATTGCCCTCAATAAATTGCAATTGTGTTCGTTTTCTGTAACTTATCCCTGCACATACCATAAGCCCATCACCACCATAGGGCACTCTGTTCACAATGATGACATCAGCAAACTGCTCGCTCACATGACACCATACATGATGTCTGCCATCTGCCCGGTACAGTTGAAACCGTGATTCATTTGTGAAGAGCTCACTTCTCCAGCGTGCCAGTGGCCATTGAAGGTTAGCATTTTCCCACTGAAGTCAGTTACGACACTGAATTGCAGTCAGATCAAGACCCTTGTGAGGACGACAAGCATGCATATGAGCTTCCCTGAGATGGTTTTGGACAGTTTGTGCAGAAATTCACAGTTTCATCAGCTGTCCGGGTGGCTGGTTTCAGACGATCCCGCAGATGAAGAAGCCGGATGTGGAGGTCCTGGGCTGACGTGGTTACACGTGGTCTGCGGCTGTGAGGCCGGTTGAACGTACTGCCAAATTCTCTAAAATGATGTTGGAGGCGGCTTATGGTAGAGAAATTAACATTACATTATCTGGCAACAGCTCTGGTGGACACTCCTGCAGTCAGCATGCCAATTGCACACTCCCTTGAGACATCTGTGGTATTGTGTTGTGTGACTAACTGCACATTTTAGAGTGGCCGTTTATTGTGCCCAGCACAAGGTGCACGCGTGTAATGATACTTTTGTTTAATCCACTTCTTGATATGCCACACCTTTCAGGTGAATGGATTATTTTAGCATAGAAGAAATGCTCACTAACATGGATGTAAACAAATTTGTGCACAAAATTTGAGAGAAATAAGCTTGTGCGTATGGAACATTTCTGGGATCGTTTATTTCAGCTCATGAAACATGGGACCAACAATTTACATGTCGTGTTTATATTTTTGTTCAAAGTGTTGGGCACATTTGCTTCCCTCCATAACACCAGTTTTTTCTTGGGGGAGCTGTTATTGCGTACTTCAGCTGACAGGGGATCTTTTGGGGTTATTCGTAGAACCTCACTGCCACTGTAAATGTACCACCTGTTTTTTAGAAGATTCCAGAATGAATCATAGTGATTAACTGTCATGCTCTGTGAACATCCTATGTATGATACATGGATCAATCTCACTCTATTAATTGAAAAACCATTGCCCGTTAAAATCGTATTACCAGCTGCTGTAATATGCTTGAGGGAGGTAGACTAGAGTGGTCACAGTGTATCCTCACTTTAAATTGAATGCGAAAAACCAGTTGAGGGAGTCCATTTGTTTATTAAATCTGTTTTAGCTATGCTGTCCCACCTCTGTTTCCTCAACTGTTCAGATCCAGCTGTCTGTCGAAGGCCCTTTCATTTAATTTCCCCCAACACTCTCCATAAAAGGCCAAATCAAAATATAAAGTGGCAATGACATGCAAGTGTAACGGATGTGAAACGGCTAGCTTAGTTAGCGGTCCGCGCTAAATAGCGTTTCAATCGGTGACGTCACTTTCTCTGAGACCTTGAAGTAGTAGTTCCCCTTGCTCTGCAAGGGCCGTGGCTTTTGTGGAGCGATGGGTAACGATGCTTCGTGGGTGACTGTTGTTGATGTGTGCAGAGGGTCCCTGGTTCGCGCCCGGGTATGGGTGAGGGGACGGTCTAAAGTTATACTGTTACACAAGTTATGTCACAAGGGGGAGTTGACAAATTCAATGGAACCTTAGGATTATTTCTAAATGAGACATTGTGTCTGGTCTGTCTTGGTTTCATGTGAGTAATTTCATGTGAGTAAAGGGTATACTTCCTGGAACACAGAGTAGAAAGAAATTAACTACCTCATCCTACTCAACTTGAAGTGAGTGGAAAAGATCTTAATGCTTGATATGTCAAATTTAGATAAAAATGAATCCTGGGCTCGTTCTGATTTTTTTGAGGCCAAATGCAGACAGCAATTGTTTTGGTCAGAATGTAGAAACACTTTCTAAGGAAAAGTGAAAAATTAGATTAGACTTAAATATCGCATTGGCGCCATAGGTCGACAATTGCTAAATTCCATGGAATGTTACATCAATGCGCTCTTGATAAAATAATTCAAGCCATTAGCTGGCATATGAAACACCTCACTTTCACAGATTATAAAGTAATCAAGCCTCTTCCACAGAATACAGCTCTCATTCCTCTGGCAAGGGAAGTGCCGGTTAACAGCCAAGAGAGGACTCGTTTATATAAATGTGTCTAGAGGAACTTCCAAGCTTTTTTAAAATCACCTCTGAGTAGGTTAGTAATGGTGGGTCTTGGAGATCCTCACAGGCATCCATCTATCTATTCACAGACTGAGGTCTTGGTGGTATTGGGTTGCACTCCTATGGTGTGCACCTGGGTAATTTGTTACAGGCTCACTGAGAGTTCTGTCATTATTGAATTACTCTCTTGACTCCCCAGAGTGGATGCTTTCCTAATACCCCCGGACTTAACTGTCCACTAAGGAGATCTCCAGATTCAAGAAGATGTGAAACGCTTTTACAGCCGCTCCCGAGAAACCGTGAATGTGAGGCCATAGCAAATACTAGATCATTAGCGCATATGCTAATCGTTTCCGTGTACATTTGTTGCTAATGCCACATAACGTAATGCTACATGTGTTAACGCCGAAGATGTTTACAGTAATAATACCCGTATCCCAACGGTGTTTCCTCTGCTACTTTTCCTCACACCAGTCATCTGAGTTTAATTCCAGACCGCCTCCCCTTCCCTTCACCTCAGCCCTGAAACACACACTGTACTAGCCGACCCCGAGACGAATTTCCCCTGCCTAACTACTCTGTTTTGTAGTTAGGCTGCTCTTTTGTGAATTATGGCTCTGAGGTTCTCAACTCGCTTCAGCCCTACCGAAGCAAACGTCCTCTTCACAATACACTGTTATGCTAGAAGCGTACGTGAGAACAGAATTGTGCTTATGTACTTTGTTTACATGGGCCTCTTTTTATTTTAATCAGTATTAGTATCTTATTTATGTATGTAATGACATATTTATGTGTTATGGCGTCGGTTAGGCTGGGCCTGTATTTGGTCAGAAGTAAAAGGCTTGTGCTTGGAGACGGTGATTAAAACAATCAGAGAGAACTTGGAGTACACATCATCTGTGCTCATCGCATCCCCATAACATGACCCAGCACAGCCGTGGATTTACCCATCTAGGAACATGTGTTTATAGAGTCATACGGATGTATTGTGCAGCAAGGAGTGTGTGCCTGTGTGTGTGCATAGCCCAAACACAACAATTAATTAGCTGTCTTTGGAGATGGGACATTTTTTTTGTGCCTATGATTCACTGTATCTTAATGGGAAGTCCTGTAATGTCTTGCTCTGTGGTTAATGCTCTGGTCCTTGGCATGCCAAATTTGATTTAATTTGAGTTAGATTCAGTTAATGAGCTCTAGAACGTTGTGTACGCACACTAAGACTATGTTGCATGGACATTAGCAACAATACAGGGAACGTACAGTATATAGCCGCCCAGTAAAGTAATATAAACAGAGTGAAAGTGAGTGCAGACAGAAATTTATGCAAAACCATTCAAAGGGTGAGCCAAAATGCACAAGTGCTGATTATACAGACCCAGATTGTGATTTTTCATATTTTTTGGCTGCTTCTCCTCTTGGCTGCTCCTGCAATAAGACGTGCCAAATCAAATGAACAAATACGTGATATGTCTTTATTTGAGGGTAAATTGCTCATAAACCATTATTAAATAGTTTATTAGCCATTAATGAATTCTTAGTAATTATTCACCATTACATGTTTATGTACTAATTAATATTTACAAAATCAGGAACAGGCCTAATACATGTTTTTACTTGACTTACTAGTAAACAAACTATGTAATAATGTTTATAAGCAGTTTATTTTTTTATTTTTTTATTTAACTACGCAAGTCAGTTAAGAACAAATTCTTATTTACAATGACGGCCTACCCCGGACGACGCTGGGCCAATTATGTGCCGCCCTATGGGACTCCCAAATACGGCCGGTGACCAGCCGGTGCTGACCAGCCGGTCTGGTGTACCTAACTGTACGGTGCTGACCAGCCGGTCTGGTGTACCTAACTGTACGGTGCTGACCAGCCGGTCTGGTGTAACTAACTGTACGGTGCTGACCAGCCGGTCTGGTGTACCTGACTGTACGGTGCTGACCAGCCGGTCTGGTGTACCTAACTGTACGGTGCTGACCAGCCGGTCTGGTATAACTAACTGTACGGTGCTGACCAGCCGGTCTGGTGTACCTAACTGTACGGTGCTGACCAGCCGGTCTGGTGTACCTAACTGTACGGTGCTGACCAGCCGGTCTGGTGTACCTGACTGTACGGTGCTGACCAGCCGGTCTGGTGTACCTAACTGTACGGTGCTGACCAGCCGGTCTGGTGTACCTAACTGTACGGTGCTGACCAGCCGGTCTGGTATAACTGACTGTACAGTGCTGACCAGCCGGTCTGGTATAACTAACTGTACGGTGCTGACCAGCCGGTCTGGTGTACCTAACTGTACGGTGCTGACCAGCCGGTCTGGTATAACTAACTGCACGGTGCTGACCAGCTGGTCTGGTGTACCTAACTGTACGGTGTTGACCAGCCTGTCTGGTATAACTGACTGTACAGTGCTGACCAGCCGGTCTGGTGTACCTAACTGTACGGTGCTGACCAGCCGGTCTGGTATAACTAACTGTACGGTGCTGACCAGCCGGTCTGGTATAACTAACTGTACGGTGCTGACCAGCCGGTCTGGTGTACCTAACTGTACGGTGCTGACCAGCCTGGTGCTGGTGGTACCTGACTGTACGGTGCTGACCAGCTGGTCTGGTGTACCTAACTGTACGGTGCTGACCAGCCGGTCTGGTGTAACTAACTGTACGGTGCTGACCAGCCGGTCTGGTGTACCTGACTGTACGGTGCTGACCAGCCGGTCTGGTGTACCTAACTGTACGGTGCTGACCAGCCGGTCTGGTCTGGTAACTAACTGTACGGTGCTGACCAGCCGGTCTGGTGTACCTAACTGTACGGTGCTGACCAGCCGGTCTGGTGTACCTAACTGTACGGTGCTGACCAGCCGGTCTGGTGTACCTGACTGACCAGCCGGTCTGGTGTACCTAACTGTACGGTGCTGACCAGCCTGGTCTGGTGTACCTAACTGTACGGTGCTGACCAGCTGGTCTGGTGTACCTGACTGTACGGTGCTGACCAGCCGGTCTGGTGTACCTAACTGTACGGTGCTGACCAGCTGGTCTGGTGTACCTAACTGTACGGTGCTGACCAGCCGGTCTGGTATAACTGACTGTACAGTGCTGACCAGCCGGTCTGGTATAACTAACTGTACGGTGCTGACCAGCCGGTCTGGTATAACTGACTGTACAGTGCTGACCAGCCGGTCTGGTGTAACTAACTGTACGGTGCTGACCAGCCGGTCTGGTGTACCTAACTGTACGGTGCTGACCAGCCGGTCTGGTGTACCTGACTGTACGGTGCTGACCAGCCGGTCTGGTGTACCTAACTGTACGGTGCTGACCAGCCGGTCTGGTGTAACTAACTGTACGGTGCTGACCAGCCGGTCTGGTATAACTAACTGTACGGTGCTGACCAGCCGGTCTGGTGTACCTAACTGTACGGTGCTGACCAGCCGGTCTGGTGTAAACTGTACGGTGCTGACCAGCCGGTCTGGTGACCAGGTGCTGACCAGCCGGTCTGGTGTACCTGACTGTACGGTGCTGACCAGCCGGTCTGGTGTACCTAACTGTACGGTGCTGACCAGCCGGTCTGGTATAACTAACTGTACGGTGCTGACCAGCCGGTCTGGTGTACCTAACTGTACGGTGCTGACCAGCCGGTCTGGTGTACCTAACCAGCCGGTGGTACTAACTGTACGGTGCTGACCAGCCGGTCTGGTGTACCTGACTGTACGGTGCTGACCAGCCGGTCTGGTGTACCTAACTGTACGGTGCTGACCAGCCGGTCTGGTGTACCTAACTGTACGGTGCTGACCAGCCGGTCTGGTATAACTGACTGTACGGTGCTGACCAGCCGGTCTGGTATAACTAACTGTACGGTGCTGACCAGCCGGTCTGGTGTACCTAACTGTACGGTGCTGACCAGCCGGTCTGGTATAACTAACTGCACGGTGCTGACCAGCTGGTCTGGTGTACCTAACTGTACGGTGTTGACCAGCCTGTATGGTATAACTGACTGTACAGTGCTGACCAGCCGGTCTGGTGTACCTAACTGTACGGTGCTGACCAGCCGGTCTGGTATAACTAACTGTACGGTGCTGACCAGCCGGTCTGGTATAACTAACTGTACGGTGCTGACCAGCCGGTCTGGTGTACCTAACTTTACGGTGCTGACCAGCCGGGCTGGTGTACCTGACTGTACGGTGCTGACCAGCCGGTCTGGTGTACCTAACTGTACGGTGCTGACCAGCCGGT
Organism: Oncorhynchus keta; assembly: GCF_023373465.1. Classification (NCBI taxonomy): domain Eukaryota; kingdom Metazoa; phylum Chordata; class Actinopteri; order Salmoniformes; family Salmonidae; genus Oncorhynchus; species Oncorhynchus keta. The sequence goes on from NC_068435.1 coordinate 15,933,580, forward strand.
CTGGTGTAACTAACTGTACGGTGCTGACCAGCCGGTCTGGTGTACCTGACTGTACGGTGCTGACCAGCCGGTCTGGTGTACCTAACTGTACGGTGCTGACCAGCCGGTCTGGTATAACTAACTGTACGGTGCTGACCAGCCGGTCTGGTGTACCTAACTGTACGGTGCTGACCAGCCGGTCTGGTGTACCTAACTGTACGGTGCTGACCAGCCGGTCTGGTGTACCTGACTGTACGGTGCTGACCAGCCGGTCTGGTGTACCTAACTGTACGGTGCTGACCAGCCGGTCTGGTGTACCTGACTGCTGACCAGCGGTGCTGACCAGCCGGTCTGGTGTACCTAACTGTACGGTGCTGACCAGCTGGTCTGGTGTACCTAAGCCGGTCTGGTGTACCTAACGGTGCTGACCAGCCGGTCTGGTATAACTGACTGTACAGTGCTGACCAGCCGGTCTGGTATAACTAACTGTACGGTGCTGACCAGCCGGTCTGGTATAACTGACTGTACAGTGCTGACCAGCCGGTCTGGTGTAACTAACTGTACGGTGCTGACCAGCCGGTCTGGTGTACCTAACCAGCCGGTCTGGTATAACTAACTGTACGGTGCTGACCAGCCGGTCTGGTGTACCTGACTGTACGGTGCTGACCAGCCGGTCTGGTGTACCTAACTGTACGGTGCTGACCAGCCGGTCTGGTGTACCTAACTGTACGGTGCTGACCAGCCGGTCTGGTATAACTGACTGTACAGTGCTGACCAGCCGGTCTGGTATAACTAACTGTACGGTGCTGACCAGCCGGTCTGGTGTACCTAACTGTACGGTGCTGACCAGCCGGTCTGGTATAACTAACTGTACGGTGCTGACCAGCTGGTCTGGTGTACCTAACTGTACGGTGCTGACCAGCCGGTCTGGTATAACTGACTGTACAGTGCTGACCAGCCGGTCTGGTGTACCTAACTGTACGGTGCTGACCAGCCGGTCTGGTATAACTAACTGTGCTGGTGCTGACCAGCCGGTCTGGTATAACTAACTGTACGGTGCTGACCAGCCGGTCTGGTGTACCTAACTGTACGGTGCTGACCAGCCGGTCTGGTGTACCTGACTGTACGGTGCTGACCAGCCGGTCTGGTGTACCTAACTGTACGGTGCTGACCAGCCGGTCTGGTGTAACTAACTGTACGGTGCTGACCAGCCTGGTCTGGTGCTACCTGACTAACTGTACGGTGCTGACCAGCCGGTCTGGTGTACCTAACTGTACGGTGCTGACCAGCCGGTCTGGTATAACTAACTGTACGGTGCTGACCAGCCGGTCTGGTGTACCTAACTGTACGGTGCTGACCAGCCGGTCTGGTGTACCTAACTGTACGGTGCTGACCAGCCGGTCTGGTGTACCTGACTGTACGGTGCTGACCAGCCGGTCTGGTGTACCTAACTGTACGGTGCTGACCAGCCGGTCTGGTGTACCTGACTGTACGGTGCTGACCAGCCGGTCTGGTGTACCTAACTGTACGGTGCTGACCAGCTGGTCTGGTGTACCTAACTGTACGGTGCTGACCAGCCGGTCTGGTATAACTGACTGTACAGTGCTGACCAGCCGGTCTGGTATAACTAACTGTACGGTGCTGACCAGCCGGTCTGGTATAACTGACTGTACAGTGCTGACCAGCCGGTCTGGTATAACTAACTGTACGGTGCTGACCAGCCGGTCTGGTGTACCTAACTGTACGGTGCTGACCAGCCGGTCTGGTATAACTAACTGTACGGTGCTGACCAGCTGGTCTGGTATAACTGACTGTACAGTGCTGACCAGCCGGTCTGGTATAACTAACTGTACGGTGCTGACCAGCCGGTCTGGTGTACCTAACTGTACGGTGCTGACCAGCCGGTCTGGTATAACTAACTGTACGGTGCTGACCAGCCGGTCTGGTGTACCTAACTGTACGGTGCTGACCAGCCGGTCTGGGGTACCTAACTGTACGGTGCTGACCAGCCGGTCTGGTGTACCTAACTGTACGGTGCTGACCAGCCGGGCTGGTGTACCTGACTGTACGGTGCTGACCAGCCGGTCTGGTGTACCTAACTGTACGGTGCTGACCAGCCGGTCTGGTGTACCTGACTGTACGGTGCTGACCAGCCGGTCTGGTGTACCTAACTGTACGGTGCTGACCAGCCGGTCTGGTGTACCTAACTGTACGGTGCTGACCAGCCGGTCTGGTATAACTGACTGTACAGTGCTGACCAGCCGGTCTGGTATAACTAACTGTACGGTGCTGACCAGCCGGTCTGGTGTACCTAACTGTACGGTGCTGACCAGCCGGTCTGGTATAACTAACTGTACGGTGCTGACCAGCTGGTCTGGTGTACCTAACTGTACGGTGCTGACCAGCCGGTCTGGTATAATTGACTGTACAGTGCTGACCAGCCGGTCTGGTATAACTAACTGTACGGTGCTGACCAGCCGGTCTGGTGTACCTAACTGTACGGTGCTGACCAGCCGGTCTGGTATACCACTAACTGTACGGTGCTGACCAGCCGGTCTGGTATAACTAACTGTACGGTGCTGACCAGCCGGTCTGGTGTACCTAACTGTACGGTGCTCCTAACTGTACGGTGCTGACCAGCCGGTCTGGTGTACCTGACTGTACAGTGCTGACCAGCCGGTCTGGTGTACCTAACTGTACGGTGCTGACCAGCCGGTCTGGTGTACCTAACTGTACGGTGCTGACCAGCTGGTCTGGTGTACCTAACTGTACGGTGCTGACCAGCCGGTCTGGTATAACTGACTGTACAGTGCTGACCAGCCGGTCTGGTATAACTAACTGTACGGTGCTGACCAGCCGGTCTGGTGTACCTAACTGTACGGTGCTGACCAGCCGGTCTGGTATAACTGACTGTACAGTGCTGACCAGCCGGTCTGGTATAACTAACTGTACGGTGCTGACCAGCCGGTCTGGTGTACCTAACTGTACGGTGCTGACCAGCCGGTCTGGTATAACTAACTGTACGGTGCTGACCAGCCGGTCTGGTGTAACTAACTGTACGGTGCTGACCAGCCGGTCTGGTGTACCTAACTTTACGGTGCTGACCAGCCGGTCTGGTGTACCTAACTGTACGGTGCTGACCAGACGGTCTGGTATAACTAACTGTACGGTGCTGACCAGCCGGTCTGGTGTACCTAACTGTACGGTGCTGACCAGCCGGTCTGGTGTACCTAACTGTACGGTGCTGACCAGCCGGTCTGGTGTACCTGACTGTACGGTGCTGACCAGCCGGTCTGGTGTACCTAACTGTACGGTGCTGACCAGCCGGTCTGGTGTACCTAACTGTACGGTGCTGACCAGCCGGTCTGGTACCTAACTGACTGTGACCAGTGCTGACCAGCCGGTCTGGTATAACTAACTGTAACGGTGCTGACCAGCCGGTCTGGTGTACCTAACTACCTACGGTGCTGACCAGCCGGTCTGGTATAACTAACTGTACGGTGCTGACCAGCTGGTCTGGTGTACCTAACTGTACGGTGCTGACCAGCCGGTCTGGTATAATTGACTGTACAGTGCTGACCAGCCGGTCTGGTATAACTAACTGTACGGTGCTGACCAGCCGGTCTGGTGTACCTAACTGTACGGTGCTGACCAGCCGGTCTGGTATAACTAACTGTACGGTGCTGACCAGCCGGTCTGGTATAACTAACTGTACGGTGCTGACCAGCCGGTCTGGTGTACCTAACTGTACGGTGCTCCTAACTGTACGGTGCTGACCAGCCGGTCTGGTGTACCTGACTGTACAGTGCCTAACTGTGCGGTGCTGACCAGCCGGTCTGGTGTACCTAACTGTACGGTGCTGACCAGCCGGTCTGGTGTACCTAACTGTACGGTGCTGACCAGCTGGTCTGGTGTACCTAACTGTACGGTGCTGACCAGCCGGTCTGGTATAACTGACTGTACAGTGCTGACCAGCCGGTCTGGTATAACTAACTGTACGGTGCTGACCAGCTGGTCTGGTGTACCTAACTGTACGGTTCTGACCAGCCGGTCTGGTATAACTGACTGTACAGTGCTGACCAGCCGGTCTGGTATAACTAACTGTACGGTGCTGACCAGCCGGTCTGGTGTACCTAACTGTACGGTGCTGACCAGCCGGTCTGGTATAACTAACTGTACGGTGCTGACCAGCCGGTCTGGTATAACTAACTGTACGGTGCTGACCAGCCGGTCTGGTGTACCTAACTTTACGGTGCTGACTAGCCGGTCTGGTGTACCTAACTGTACGGTGCTGACCAGACGGTCTGGTATAACTAACTGTACGATGCTGACCAGCCGGTCTGGTGTACCTAACTGTACGGTGCTGACCAGTCGGTCTGGTGTACCTAACTGTACGGTGCTGCTAACTGTACGGTGCTGACCAGCCGGTCTGGTATAACTAACTGTACGGTGCTGACCAGCCGGTCTGGTGTACCTAACTGTACGGTGCTGACCAGCCTGTCTGGTGTACCCAACTGTACGGTGCTGACCAGCCGGTCTGGTATAACTAACTGTACGGTGCTGACCATCTGGTCTGGTGTACCTAACTGTACGGTGCTGACCAGCCGGTCTGGTGTACCTAACTGCACGGTGCTGACCAGCCAGTCTGGTGTAATGGTGTATGTCTGGAGAGTTCTGTGGATGAGTATGATGGATGAGGAGTCAGATGAGGAGTAGTAGGATGACAGGCCAGGTTTTACGGAGATACTCTTACTCACCTCTGCCTCTCATATAATACTGTGCCTCAGAGGGACGAGCTCGACCTTCCACAGTGCAGGCAGGGTGCTCCTGTGCTCAAATGTTCCCCAGCTGGAATTGATGCAGCTGTGACATGCAGTGACGCAAGCGGGGTGTCAGGTAACCCACCTACTGACAGCCTGACATCAATCACACTCACTTACCAAGCTGCTCGTTTAGTAACACACCTCCTTTTCTTTCATGAAACGTTTCACCTGGAATGTGGACTTTTGAACAGAGGAGAATCAGGTGTGTTTCAGAGAAACATTATATTTTCTCCTGCGGGTCTGCCTTTATGTCTGTCTGTCTGGCCCTCGGCCTACTACCTTTCTATACACAAAAACTCTTGGATTGCACAGTAACTTGCTTTAATTCTAGACGAGAATGAATGACTATACACTCACCAGACAGTTTATCCAGCCTGTACTGTTGACGCCAGGCAGGATGGGTCCATGGACTTATGCTGCTTACACTAAATCCTGACTCTGCCATCAGAATGACACAATAGAAACGGGGAATCGTCGGATGTTTTTCAACTCCTCAATTGTCCAGTGTTGGTGATCGCCTGCCCACTAGAGATGCTTATTGTTGTTTTTAGCTGATAGGAGTGGAACACGGTGTGGTAATCTGCTGCAATAGTCCATCTGTGACAAGGATCGATGAGTTGTGCGTTCCGAGATGTTGTTCTGCATACCATTGTTGTACTGCACCGTTATTTGTCTGTTTGTGGCCTGCCTGTTAGCTTGCACGATTTCCTTCGACCTCTCATTAACGAGCTGTTTGCGACCGCCGAGCACCACCCAAAAAGGAGAGGCTTTGACACGTGGCTCCAGCACAGTCCTCCACCGGAACCCAGCATCTCTCCTCCGGACCGTACCCCTACCAGTCCACGAGGTACCGAAGGCCCTCGCCCAACGTCTCGATTCCAAGATGGATCAAACTGAGTACGCCGGGACCTCCTCGATGTCCAGAGGGGGTGGAGGAACATCCCGCACTTCAACCTCCTGGAGCAGCCACCACTGGCCTGAGGAGAGACACATGGAAGGAGGGTAATTAGTGGGTAGCTGTAACCTATAACATACCTCGTTCACTCTCCTCAGGACATTAAATGGCCCCACAAACTGCTTACCCAGCTTCCGGCAGGGCAGGCGGAAGGGCAGGTTTCGGGTCGAGAGCCAGACCCTGTCCCCTGGTGCGAACACCGGGGCCTCACTGTGGTGACGGTCTGCGCCAACTTTCTGGCGCAGTATGGCGCGCTGAAGGTGGACATGGGCAGCCTCCCAGGTTTCCTCCGCACGGCGGAACCAATTGTCCACCAATTGCCAGAACCGGCTGATACCCTAATACACATTGAAAGGGATAAAGGTTATTTGAGGAGTGGCGTAGCGGGTTCTGGGCCATCTCTGCCCAGGGCACGAACTTCGCCCACTCCTCCGGCTGGTCCTGGCAATAAGACCGCAGAAACCTACCCACATCCTGGTTAACTCTCTCCACCTGCCCATTACTCTCGGGGGTGAAAACCTGAGGTAAGGCTGACCGAGACCCCCGGACGTTCCATGAACGCCTTCCAGACCCTTGATGTGAACTGGGGACCCCGATCAGACAATATATCCTCAGGCACCCCATAGTGCTGGAAAACGTGTGTAAACAGGGCCTCCGCAGTTTGTAAGGCCGTAGGGAGGCCGGGCAAAGGGAGGACACGACAGGACTTTAAAAAACGATCCGCAACGACCAGGATCATGGTGTTACCCTGTGAAGGTGGAAGATCAGTTAAAAAAATCCACCGACAGGTGCGACCACGGCCGTTGTGGAACGGTTAAGGGTTGTAACTTACCTCTGGGCAGGTGTCTAGGAGCCTTGCACTGGGCGCACACTGAGCAGGAGGAAAGAAATCCTCACTTCCTTAGCTAAAGTGGGCCACCAGTACCTCCCATCAAGACAGCGCACCGTCCGACCTATCCCAGGATGACCAGAGGAGGGTAACGTGTGGGCCCAATAGATCAGTCGGTCGCGGACAGCAGACGGAACGTACAGATGCCCAGCTGGACACTGAGGGGGAGAGGGCTCTGCACGTGACGCCCGCTCAATGTCTGCGTCCAGCTCCCACACTACCGGCGCCACCAAACAAGAAGCCAGGAGTATGGGAGTGGGATCCATGGACCGCTCCTCTGTGTCATACAGCCGTGACAGTGCGTCTGCCTTAACGTTCTGGGAGCCTGGTCTGTAAGAGAGGGTAAACACAAAACGAGTGAAAAACATGGCCACCTTGCCTGACTAGGATTCAATCTCCTCGCCTCCCGGATGTACTCCAGATTGCGATGGTCAGTCCAGATGAGAAAAGGATGTTTAGCCCCCTCAAGCCAATGTCTCCATGCCTTCAAGGCTTTTACGACAGCCAACAGCTCCCGGTCCCCCACATCATAGTTTCGCTTCAGTGGCGTACCCAAGCGCTGAGAGAGCACTGCTCCTATCCCAGCTTCGGATGCGTCCACCTCCACTATGAATGGCAAAGAGGGATCCGGATGAGCCAACACAAGAACCGAGTTAAACAGAGTCTTCAGGTAAACAGAGTCTGCCTAAAAGCCCTGTTTGCCTCAGCTGACCACTGCAAGCGCACCGGGCCCCCCTTTAGCAGTGAGGTAATGGGAGCAGAAACCTGACCAAAACCCCGGATAAACCTCCGGTAGTAGTTGGCAAACCCTAAGAATCGCTGCACCTCCTTTACCGTGGTGGGAGTCGGCCAATTACTCACGGCTGCAATGCGGTCGCTCTCCATCTCCACTCCTGACGGGGAAATCCGATGCCCTAGGAAGGAGACAGATTGTTGGAAGAACAAGCATTTCTCAGCCTTGACATATAGATCATGCTCCAACAGGCGACCAAGCACTTTGCGCACCAGGGACACATGCTCGGCGCATGTAGCGGAGTATATCAGGATATCATCGATATACACAACTACGCCCTGCCCGTGCAGGTCTCTGAAAATCTTGTCTACAAATGATTGGAAGACCGATGGAGCATTTATCAACCCATATGGCATGACGAGGTACTCATAATGCCCTGAGGTGGTGCTAAATGACGCCTTCCACTCGTCTCTCTTCCGAATACGCACCAGATTGTACGCACTCCTAAGATCCAGTTTAGTGAAGAAGTGTACAATCCTGAGATCAAGTTTAGTGAAGAAGCGTGCCCGTGCAATTACCGTAGTGATACGAGGTAGCGGGTAACTATATCTCACCGTGATTTTATTGAGACCACGATAACCAATGCACGGGGGCAAACCGAAATCCTTCTTCTTCACAAAAAAGAAACTCGAAGAGACAGGTGAAATGGAGGGCTGAATGTACCCCTGACGCAGGGATTCGGAGACATGTGTCTCCATAGCCACCGTCTCCGCTTGCGACAGGGGATACACGTGACTCCTGGGAAATGCAGCGTCTACCAGGAGATCTATCGCACAATCCCCCCATCGATGAGGTGGTAATTGAGTCGCATTCTTTTTACAGAAGGCGAGAGCCAAATCGCCATATTCTGGGGGATGTGCACGGTGGAGACCTGGTCTGGACTTTCGACCGTAGTAGCACCAACGGAAACCCCTAAACAACCTACCTGAGCACTCTCGCGACCACCCCGTGAGAGCCCTCTCTGGCCAAGAAACAGTGGGGTTATGACAAGCTAACCAGGGTAGGCCTAGCACCACAAAATACGCAGTAGAATCAATAAGGAAAAAACTCATATTTTCCTTGTGACCCCCATTGCATTACCATTAGCAAAGGAGCGGTGGCCTCCCTGATCAACCCTTACCCTAATGGCCGACTATCTAAGACATGAACGGGGAAAGGCATATCCACAAGAACAATTGGGATCCTTAAAATATGAGCTAAACTTTTATTAATGAAATTCCTAGCCACGCCTGAATCTACAAGCGCCTTATGCTGGGAACACGGGGAAAATTCAGGAAAAGTGACAGAGACAAACATATGTGCAACAGAGGGCTCTGGATAAGAATGGTGCCTACTCACCTGGGGTGACGCCAGAGTGCCCTGCCTGCTGCCTTGATTCCCAGAGGAACCAACCCGTCACCGACCAGCAGTGTGACCTCTGCGACCACATATGGTGCTCAAGCAGGAACCCTCTCCGGTCTCCCTGCGCACCTTCCCTCCCAACTCCATGGGTACAGGAGAAAGACGAGGGCATAACTCTTCTCACGGTCCGAAGGAGCTGGGTGGACCTTGGCCAGATACAAGCTTAGTTTGAGGAGAAAACCCTGGCAGCAGGCAGTATCTCCGTCGTACCCCTTAGGCAGGGATAACTGGTTCCTACTGGGTTCAGGCGGGGAAAGGGCGCTCAGGGGAGACCCGGGTTGTGCTGGTGGAGGCACTGGACAAACTCCCTGTCTCTCCCAGCGGTCCATAGTCTGGACAACGCGATCCATGGAGGCGTTCAGATTGTCAATCATCTCCGTATGCTCCATGATGCGCTCCTCCACCTCCATGACCTTCCCCTGCTGACTTTATTTTTTGGTCAGAGATTCTGTCAGAGTTGTGTGTATAGGTGGCAGGGAAGTCAGGCGCAGGAGAATCCAACCGAATGTAATGGAGTTATTCAATAACAGTAAACGAAACATAACTCCAACACTAAATGTAACAATAAAACAAAGTGGGTACGAGGACCCGTCGCGCACCAATACAAACAACACTGAAAAACAAACAATCTCTGACAAAGACATTAGGGGAAACAGAGGGTTAAATACACAACAGGTAATGCATGGGATTGAAACCAGGTGTGTAGGAAGACAAGACAAAACCAATGGAAAATTAAAAATGGATCAAAGATGGCTAGAAGACCGGTGACGTCGACCGCCGAGCACCACCCGAACAAGGAGAGGCTTCGACTTCGGCAGAAGTCTTTCTGAGATACTGGATCCAGCATGCAGGGCGCCAACGATCATACCACACTCAGTTGCTTAGGTCACTTGTTTTGCCCATTCTAACGTTCAATCAAACAGTAACTGAATGCCTCGATGCCTGTCGGCCTGCTTTATATAGCAAGCCACGGCCACGTGACTCACTGTCTGTAGGAGTGATACATTTTAGTATACGGGATGTGTACCGAATAAACTGGCCACTGAGTGTATGGTATTGATTCCTAGTGGGGAAATGTGTGTTTTGCACTACTGCAGTATCACACAATCTTCTTCAATGTGAAGGCCTATCATGAGAATATCAATAGCTGTTTCTACTACCATCTCTCCGTTGTTCTAGGGAACTCGATTGAGTTCATTCGAGACTTGTGATTTCAGCAAAGCCCAAGAAGAAGAAAAAACAGTCTCTCAACATAATACTACAGCTCTCAGATCACTCACTATGCCCATATAGTGTTGATCCCCACTCCCCAGGGTTATTCTGGACTGTTTCCCTATCCTTACTTTTCATTTCTGTTCACACTTGTGTTTGTTCCTGAGGGTGTGACTGGTGAGCATGGGAATGAGAAGACAATGGAGTCCAGAAGCACAAAGATCCATGGTGGTGCTGTAGGGGAGCATCCTCTGCTCTGAACTTGACCCTTGACCAAACAAATACACATCTGATATATTCATCATTTCATTATGGTGTCACACCTCCATGTAGAAGCCTGAGGTTGTACATGTAAGACTTGTGGTCTTGTGTCTATAAGTGTACATTTGAAACGTACGTATGCATACAAACACACAAATGATTGCATGTGTCCAGCAGTATTTGTTGTCACACAGCAATTGTCATGCCTCCGCATGACTATACACTCTGAAAAAAAGCTCTCCAAAAGGGTTTTTCGGATGTCCCGGTAGAAGAATCCTTTTTGGATCCAGGTAAAACTGTTTTGGGTTCCATGTAGAATCCTCTGTGAAAAGAGTCCTACATGGAACCAAAAATGGTTCTTCATAGATAGCAAAAACTAAGTTCTAAGATTGCAGTCATGTTTGTTGATATGGCCAAAATTGGCCCATGCAGCACTTCCACTGAGTCAAGTCTCATCAAATCTCATCTCAACATACCGCTTTAACATTTCCAAAATCGTTTTTTTACTTTCAATACTTATCGAACAAGATGATTAGCTTGGCAGTGCGCTAAGGAAACACTGTGTACTCTCGTAGAGCATGGTTTCCACTAAACAACTAGGCAAGTTGACAGTAGTACGCTGTCACTGTGTACTCTCGTAGAGCATGGTTTCCACTAAACAACTAGGCAAGTTGACAGTAGTACGCTGTCACTGTGTACTCTCGTAGAGCATGGTTTCCACTAAACAACTAGGCAAGTTGACAGTAGTACGCTGTCACTGTGTACTCTCGTAGAGCATGGTTTCCACTAAACAACTAGGTAAGTTGACAGTAGTACGCTGTCACTGTGTACTCTCGTAGAGCATGGTTTCCACTAAACAACTAGGCAAGTTGACAGTAGTACGCTGTCACTGTGTACTCTCGTAGAGCATGGTTTCCACTAAACAACTAGGTAAGTTGACAGTAGTACGCTGTCACTGTGTACTCTCGTAGAGCATGGTTTCCACTAAACAACTAGGCAAGTTGACAGTAGTACGCTGTCACTGTGTACTCTCGTAGAGCATGGTTTCCACTAAACAACTAGGCAAGTTGACAGTAGTACGCTGACACTGTGTACTCTCGTAGAGCATGGTTTCCACTAAACAACTAGGCAAGTTGACAGTAGTACGCTGTCACTGTGTACTCTCGTAGAGCATGGTTTCCACTAAACAACTAGGTAAGTTGACAGTAGTACGCTGACACTGTGTACTCTCGTAGAGCATGGTTTCCACTAAACAACTAGGCAAGTTGACAGTAGTACGCTGACACTGTGTACTCTCGTAGAGCATGGTTTCCACTAAACAACTAGGTAAGTTGACAGTAGTACGCTGACACTGTGTACTCTCGTAGAGCATGGTTTCCACTAAACAACTAGGCAAGTTGACAGTAGTACGCTGACACTGTGTACTCTCGTAGAGCATGGTTTCCACTAAACAACTAGGCAAGTTGACAGTAGTACGCTGACACTGTGTACTCTCGTAGAGCATGGTTTCCACTAAACAACTAGGCAAGTTGACAGTAGTACGCTGTCACTGTGTACTCTCGTAGAGCATGGTTTCCACTAAACAACTAGGCAAGTTGACAGTAGTACGCTGTCACTGTGTACTCTCGTAGAGCATGGTTTCCACTAAACAACTAGGCAAGTTGACAGTAGTACGCTGTCACTGTGTACTCTCGTAGAGCATGGTTTCCACTAAACAACTAGGCAAGTTGACAGTAGTACGCTGTCACTGTGTACTCTCGTAGAGCATGGTTTCCACTAAACAACTAGGCAAGTTGACAGTAGTACGCTGTCACTGTGTACTCGTAGAGCATGGTTTCCACTAAACAACTAGGCAAGTTGACAGTAGTACGCTGTCACTGTGTACTCTCGTAGAGCATGGTTTCCACTAAACAACTAGGTAAGTTGACAGTAGTACGCTGTCACTGTGTAGCATGGTTTCCACTAAACAACTAGGCAAGTTGACAGTAGTACGCTGACACTGTGTACTCTCGTAGAGCATGGTTTCCACTAAACAACTAGGCAAGTTGACAGTAGTACGCTGTCACTGTGTACTCTCGTAGAGCATGGTTTCCACTAAACAACTAGGTAAGTTGACAGTAGTACGCTGTCACTGTGTACTCTCGTAGAGCATGGTTTCCACTAAACAACTAGGCAAGTTGACAGTAGTACGCTGACACTGTGTACTCTCGTAGAGCATGGTTTCCACTAAACAACTAGGCAAGTTGACAGTAGTACGCTGACACTGTGTACTCTCGTAGAGCATGGTTTCCACTAAACAACTAGGCAAGTTGACAGTAGTACGCTGTCACTGTGTACTCTCGTAGAGCATGGTTTCCACTAAACAACTAGGCAAGTTGACAGTAGTACGCTGTCACTGTGTACTCTCGTAGAGCATGGTTTCCACTAAACAACTAGGCAAGTTGACAGTAGTACACTGTGTACTCTCGTAGAGCATGGTTTAAACCACTAAACAACTAGGCAAGTTGGCAAGTTGACAGTAGTACGCTGTCACTGTGTACTCTCGTAGAGCATGGTTTCCACTAAACAACTAGGCAAGTTGACAGTAGTACGCTGTCACTGTGTACTCTGGTTTCCACTAAACAACTAGGCAAGTTGACAGTAGTACGCTGTCACTGTGTTTTTCCACTAAACAACTAGGCAAGTTGACAGTAGTACGCTGTCACTGTGTACTCTCGTAGAGCATGGTTTCCACTAAACAACTAGGCAAGTTGACAGTAGTACGCTGTCACTGTGTACTCTCGTAGAGCATGGTTTCCACTAAACAACTAGGCAAGTTGACAGTAGTACGCTGTCACTGTGTACTCTCGTAGACTGGTTTCTAAACAACTAGGTAGTTGACATGGTTCACTGTGTACCACTAAACAACTAGGCAAGTTGACAGTAGTACGCTGTCACTGTGTACTCTCGTAGAGCATGGTTTCCACTAAACAACTAGGCAAGTTGACAGTAGTACGCTGTCACTGTGTACTCTCGTAGAGCATGGTTTCCACTAAACAACTAGGCAAGTTGACAGTAGTACGCTGTCACTGTGTACTCTCGTAGAGCATGGTTTCCACTAAACAACTAGGCAAGTTGACAGTAGTACGCTGTCACTGTGTACTCTCGTAGAGCATGGTTTCCACTAAACAACTAGGCAAGTTGACAGTAGTACGCTGTCACTGTTTCAGTAGTACACATGGTTTCCACTAAACAACTAGGCAAGTTGACAGTAGTACGCTGTCACTGTGTACTCTCGTAGAGCATGGTTTCCACTAAACAACTAGGCAAGTTGACAGTAGTACGCTGTCACTGTGTACTAGGTTTCCACTAAACAACTAGGCAAGTTGACAGTAGTACGCTGTCACTGTGTACTCTCGTAGAGCATGGTTTCCACTAAACAACTAGGCAAGTTGACAGTAGTACGCTGCACTGTGAGCATGGTTTCCACTAAACAACTAGGTAAGTTGACAGTAGACGCACTGTGTTTCCACTAAACAACTAGGCAAGTTGACAGTAGTACGCTGTCACTGTGTACTCTCGTAGAGCATGGTTTCCACTAAACAACTAGGTAAGTTGACAGTAGTACGCTGTCACTGTGTACTCTCGTAGAGCATGGTTTCCACTAAACAACTAGGCAAGTTGACAGTAGTACGCTGACACTGTGTACTCTCGTAGAGCATGGTTTCCACTAAACAACTAGGCAAGTTGACAGTAGTACGCTGTCACTGTGTAGTACTCAAGTCAAAGGTAAACAAAGTCCAACCTGATGATTAAGTCAAGGCCCACTCAGAAAACTTTGAGCCGGGCCTCCGAGGGAAAAGCTCTGTAAGTGGCATCGAGGGAATGACAGGGGCAGAGATTTGTTTATGGAGACTAAATTTATAATAATAATAATAATATATGCCATTTAGCAGACGCTTTTATCCAAAGCGACTTACAGTCATGTGTGCATACATTCTACGTATGGGTGGTCCCGGGGATCGAACCCACTACCCTGGCGTTTCAAGCGCCATGCTCTACCAACTGAGCTACAGAATTTAACCTGACATCTGCTTCAAATAGAAACCCGCCATAAATATGAATGAATGGAGGGAATAATCTGGTCTCGTCGATGCAGAGGGAGACAGAGAGAGAGAGAGAGAGAGAGAGGGAACCCTTTCCACCTGAAAATCTATTTTTAGAATCTCTGATTCTATTTCCCGCACGAAGAGGCTATTTTTAGCAGATGAAGAAGCGAGCAGAGTCAGAGACAGCTAGAGCGTGTGGAATCAGCCAGAGGAGGGAGAGATGCACCATTAGGGAGGAGGGAGAGACAGCGACAGCACAGGTATCTTTAGAATACCTTCTTCTCATTCTCACACTCTCACTATCACATACAAACACAGCTCCCCTCGCAATGCCACATCATTCTTGCCAATGTAGAATCCTCTCTCTCTCTCACACTCTCTCTCCCTTTCTCTCATCATCTCTCTCTGCTTGTCTCAGGATTGAACAGTTACTCTCCCCTGTCTCTCTCTGTGTATTCTGTCTCTCTCTCTCTGTATTGTCGTTCTCTGTGTATTGTGTCTCTCTCTGTGTATTATGTCTCTCTCTGTGTATTCGGTCTCTCTCTGTGTATTCCGTCTCTCTCTGTGTATTATGTCTCTCTCTGTGTATTCAGTCTCTCTCTGTGTATTCCGTCTCTCTCTGTGTATTATGTCTCTCTCTGTGTATTCCGTCTCTCTCTGTGTATTCCATCTCTCTCTGTGTATTCCGTCTCTCTCTGTGTATTCGGTCTCTCTCTGTGTATTCCGTCTCTCTCTGTGTATTCTGTCTCTCTCTCTCTGTATTGTCGTTCTCTGTGTATTATGTCTCTCTCTGTGTATTATGTCTCTCTCTGTGTATTCAGTCTCTCTCTGTGTATTCCGTCTCTCTCTGTGTATTCCATCTCTCTCTGTGTATTCAGTCTCTCTCTGTGTATTCCGTCTCTCTCTGTGTATTCTGTCTCTCTGTGTGTATTCCGTCTCTCTCTGTGTATTCCGTCTCTCTCTGTGTATTCGGTCTCTCTCTGTGTATTCCATCTCTCTCTGTGTATTCAGTCTCTCTCTGTGTATTCCGTCTCTCTCTGTGTATTATGTCTCTCTCTGTGTATTCAGTCTCTCTCTGTGTATTCCCGTCTCTCTCTGTGTATTCCGTCTCTCTCTGTGTATTCCGTCTCTCTCTGTGTATTCGGTCTCTCTATGTGTATTCCGTCTCTCTCTGTGTATTCCGTCTCTCTCTGTGTATTCAGTCTCTCTCTGTGTATTCAGTCTCTCTCTGTGTATTCCGTCTCTCTCTGTGTATTCAGTCTCTCTCTGTGTATTCCGTCTCTCTCTGTGTATTCAGTCTCTCTCTGTGTATTCCGTCTCTCTCTGTGTATTCAGTCTCTCTCTGTGTATTCAGTCTCTCTCTGTGTATTCAGTCTCTCTCTGTGTATTCCGTCTCTCTCTGTGTATTCAGTCTCTCTCTGTGTATTCCGTCTCTCTCTGTGTATTCCGTCTCTCTCTGTGTATTCGGTCTCTCTCTGTGTATTCAGTCTCTCTCTGTGTATTCCGTCTCTCTCTGTGTATTCGGTCTCTCTCTGTGTATTCAGTCTCTCTCTGTGTATTCCGTCTCTCTCTGTGTATTCAGTCTCTCTCTGTGTATTCCGTCTCTCTCTGTGTATTATGTCTCTCTCTGTGTATTCGGTCTCGCTCTGTGTATTCCGTCTCTCTCTGTGTTATCTGTTTTGTCACATGACACAATCTTGTCTTAATGCAACATCCCAGGGAATGAAGTGGGTGGAAAAATGTACTGTAGCCATTTTTACATTTGTAAATTTGACATGGGTAAAATCTACATAGGTATAGTTCGCACAAAAAAAAAGTGGTTTTTGTTGTTGTTGAATTTTTACCCCTTTTTCGTGGTATCCAATTGTTTTAGTAGCTACCTTCTTGTCTCATTGCTACAACTCCCGTACGGGCTCGGGAGAGACAAAGGTTGAAAGTCATGCGTCCTCCGATACACAACCCAACCAAGCCGCACTGCTTCATAACACAGCGCTATCCAACCCGGAAGCCAGTCGCACCAATGTGTCAGAGGAAACACCATGCACCTGGCAACCTTGGTTAGCGCACACTGCGCCCAGCAGGAGTCGCTGGTGCGCGATAAGACAAGGATTTCCTTACCGGCCAAACCCTCCCTAACCACGCTAGGCCAATTGTGCATTGCCTAACGGACCTCCCAGTCGCAGCCAATTACGACAGAGCCTGGGCGCGAACCCAGAGTCTCTGGTGGCACAGCTAGCGCTGCAGTACAGCGCCCTTAACCACTGCGCCACCCGGGAGGCCCATAGTTCCCAAATTTGACTTGCATGTGTTTGGTTTTAAAATGTGAAAATTAGTTTAAAATATAAACTATTTCAACTAGTATGTGGAGATATACTCAGTGGCCAGTTTATTAGGTATACCCATCTCGTACCGGGTCGGACCTCCCTTTGCCTCCAGAACAGCCTGAATTATTATAAGTGCCCACTGGAGCACTTCTTCTTGTTTTTAGCTGATAGGAGTGGAACCCAGTGTGGTCGTCTGCTGCAATAGCCCATCTGTGACAAGTACTGACAAGTTGTGCATTCCAATTTAGTGTTCTGCACACCACTGTTGTACTGAGCAGTTATTTGCCCGTTTGTGGCCCACCTGTTAGCTTGCACGATTCTTGCCATTCTTATTGAACAAGTTGTTTTCACCCACAGGACTGCCGCTGTCTGGATGTTTTTTGTTTGTCGCACCATTCTCTGTAAACCCTAGACACTGTTGTGTGTGGAAAGCCCGTGGAAAGCCCGGAGGCCGGCCGTTTCTGAGATACTGGAACCAGCGTGTCTGGCACCCACGATCATTCCACGCTCAAAGTCGCTTAGGTCCCTCGTTTTGCCCATTCTAACGTGCAACTCAACAGTAACTGAATGCCTTGATGCCTGTCCTCCTGCTTTATATAGCAAGCCATTGCCACGTGATTCACTGTCTGTGGGAGCAAACCATTTTCGTACAAACAGAAAATAAATCAAATATACAGTATAAATCGTGGTACTGCATATAGACATAGTACCTTACAGTGTGATGTATTTAATATAACAGGTGTTTCAGCAATCCAATGACCACACCCCTTGCACAGTCTTCACATTTTGCTGCCTTAAAATTACATCTCAAAAGTGAATAAATGGAAATGTTTTCCTACCAATTTACACAACCTACTCCGTATTTTAAAACTCAAACAAAAATTATAGAAAATGTTCCTAATGACTAAAAAAATAAGAATAATAAGAAGATGTCGTTATTGTATGTCTTCACACCCCAGAGTTAATACCTGGTGGAAGCACCTTTGGCAGCCATTACAGCTGTGAATAATTTTGAATCAGATTCTGCCAACTTTTCACAAATCGTAGGGCAACATTTATCCATTGTTTTTGTCAAAATTACTCAAGCTCAGTAAATTTGTTTGGGAATTGGGTGTCATTGATGGACAATAATATTAAAACCTTGTCTCTGATGTTCAAGCAAATCAGGACTGAGGCTGGAACACTCAGGAACACTCAAAATCAAATCAAATCTAATTTTATTTATAATAATAATATATTAGCAGATGTTAATGCGAGTGTAGCGAAATGCTTGTGCTTCTAGTTCCGACAATGCAGTGATAACCAACAAGTAATCTAACTAACAATTCCAAAACTACTGTCTTATACACAGTGTAAGGGGATAAAGAATAGGTACATAAGGATATATGAGTGAGTGATGGTACAGAGCAGCATACAGTAGATGGTATCTAGTACAGTATATACATATGAGATGAGTATGTAGACAAAGTAAACAAAGTGGCATAGTTAAAGTGGCTAGTGATACATGTATTACATAAGGATGCAGTCGATGATGTAGAGTACAGTATATACGTATGCATATGAGATTAATAATGTAGGGTAAGTAACATTATATAAGGTAGCATTGTTTAAAGTGGCTAGTGATATATTTACATCATTTCCCATCAATTCCCATTATTAAAGTGGCTGGAGTTGGGTCAGTGTCAATGACAGTGTGTTGGCAGCAGCCACTCAATGGTAAAGATAATACTGACACAGTAAGGCTTGCAAGCTGACTGGGTGAACATCAACAGTCCCAGTCTTAAATCAAGACCTCATCCACAGCTCTTACCCCTGTGGCTGTTTAACAGTCTGATGGCCTTGAGATAGAAGCTGTTTTTCAGTCTCTCGGTCCCAGCTTTGATGCACCTGTACTGACCTCGCCTTCTGGATGATAGCGGGGTGAACAGGCAGTGGTTCGGGTGGTTGATGTCCTTGATGATCTTTATGGCCTTCCTGTAGCATCGGGTGGTGTAGGTGTCCTGGAGGGCAGGTAGTTTGCCCCCGGTGATGCGTTGTGCAGACCTCACTACCCTCTGGAGAGCCTTACGGTTGAGGGCGGAGCAGTTGCCGTACCAGGCGGTGATACAGCCCGCCAGGATGCTCTCGATTGTGCATCTGTAGAAGTTTGTGAGTGCTTTTGGTGACAAGCCGAATTTCTTCAGCCTCCTGAGGTTGAAGAGGCGCTGCTGCGCCTTCTTCACGACGCTGTCAGTGTGAGTGGACCAATTCAGTTTGTCTGTGATGTGTATGCCGAGGAACTTAAAACTTGCTACCCTCTCCACTACTGTTCCATCGATGTGGATAGGGGGTGTTCCCTCTGCTGTTTCCTGAAGTCCACAATCGTCTCCTTAGTTTTGTTGACGTTGAGTGTGAGGTTATTTTCCTGACACCACACTCCGAGGGCCCTCACCTCCTCCCTGTAGGCCGTCTCGTCGTTGTTGGTAATCAAGCCTACCACTGTTGTGTCGTCCGCAAACTTGATGATTGAGTTGGAGGCGTGCGTGGCCACGCAGTCGTGGGTGAACAGGGAGTACAGGAGAGGGCTCAGAACGCACCCTTGTGGGGCCCCCGTGTTGAGGATCAGCGGGGAGGAGATGTTGTTGCCTCCCCTCACCACCTGGGGGCGGCCCGTCAGGAAGTCCAGTACCCAGTTGCACAGGGCGGGGTCGAGACCCAGGGTTTCGAGCTTGATGACGAGCTTGGAGGGTACTATGGTGTTGAATGCCGAGCTGTAGTCAATGAACAGCATTCTCACATAGGTATTCCTCTTGTCCAGGTGGGTTAGGGCAGTGTGCAGTGTGGTTGAGATTGCATCGTCTGTGGACCTATTTGGGCGGTAAGCAAATTGGAGTGGGTCTAGGGTGTCAGGTAGGGTGGAGGTGATATGGTCCTTGACTAGTCTCTCAAAGCACTTCATGATGACGGAAGTGAGTGCTACGGGCGGTAGTCATTTAGCTCAGTTACCTTAGCTTTCTTGGGAACAGGAACAATGGTGGCCCTCTTGAAGCATGTGGGAACAGCAGACTGGTATAGGGATTGATTGAATATGTCCGTAAACACACCGGCCAGCTGGTCTGCGCATGCTCTGAGGGCGCGGCTGGGGACGCCCCGTCTGGGCCTGCAGCCTTGCGAGGGTTAACACGTTTAAATGTCTTACTCACCTCGGCTGCAGTGAAGGAGAGACCGCATGTTTTTGTTGCAGGCCGTGTCAGTGGCACTGTATTGTCCTCAAAGCGGGCAAAAAAGTTATTTAGTCTGCCTGGGAGCAAGACATCCTGGTCCGTGACTGGGCTGGGTTTCTTCTTGTAGTCCGTGATTGACTGTAGACCCTGCCACGTGCCTCTTGTGTCTGAGCCGTTGAATTGAGATTGTACTTTGTCTCTGTACTGACGCTTAGCTTGTTTAATAGCCTTGCGGAGGGAATAGCTGCACTGTTTGTATTCGGTCATGTTGCCAGACACCTTGCCCTGATTAAAAGCAGTGGTTCGCGCTTTCAGTTTCACGCGAATGCTGCCATCAATCCACGGTTTCTGGTTAGGGAATGTTTTTATCGTTGCTATGGGAACGACATCTTCGACGCACGTTCTAATGAACTCGCACACCGAATCAGCGTATTCGTCAATATTTTTATCTGACGCAATACGAAACATGTCCCAGTCCACGTGATGGAAGCAGTCTTGGAGTGTGGAGTCAGCTTGGTCTGACCAGCGTTGGACAGACCTCAGCGTGGGAGCCTCTTGTTTAAGTTTCTGCCTGTAGGCAGGGATCAACAAAATGGAGTCGTGGTCAGCTTTTCTGAAAGGGGGGCGGGGCAGGGCCTTATATGCGTCGCGGAAGTTAGATTAACAATGATCCAAGGTTTTACCACCCCTGGTTGCGCAATCGATATGTTGATAACATTTAGGGAGTCTTGTTTTCAGATTAGCTTTGTTAAAATCCCCAGCTACAATGAATGCAGCCTCCGGATAAATGGTTTCCAGTTTGCAAAGAGTTAAATAAAGTTTGTTCAGAGCCATCGATGTGTCTGCTTGGGGGATATATACGGCTGTGATTATAATCGAAGAGAATTCTCTTGGAAGATAATGCGGTCTACATTTGATTGTGAGGAATTCTAAATCAGGTGAACAGAAGGATTTGAGTTCCTGTATGTTTCCTTCATCACACCATGTCTCGTTAGTCATGAGGCATACACCCCCGCCACTCTTCTTACCAGAAAGATGTTTGTTTCTGTCGGCGCGATGCGTGGAGAAACCCGTTGGCTGCACCGCATCAGATAGCGTCTTCCCAGTAAGCCATGTTTCCGTGAAGCAGAGAACATTGCAGTCTCTGATGTCCCTCTGGAATGCTACCCTTGCTCGGATTTCATCAACCTTGTTGTCAAGAGACTGGACATTGGCAAGAAGAATGCTGGGGAGTGGTGCGCGATGTGCCCTTGTCCGGAGTCTGACCAGAAGACCGCTACGTTTCCCTCTTTTTCGGAGTCGTTTTCTTGGGTCGCTGCATGCGATCCATTCCGTTGTCCTGTTTGTAAGGCAGAACACAGGATCCGCGTCGCGGAAAACATATTCTTGGTCGTACTGATGGTGAGTTGACTTTGATCTTATATTCAGTAGTTCTTCTCGACTGTATGTAATGAAACCTAAGATGACCTGGGGTACTAATGTAAGAAATAACACGTAAAAAAAACAAAAAACTGCATAGTTTCCTAGGAACGCGAAGCGAGGCGGCCATCTCTGTCGGCGCCGGAAGTTGACTCTCACTCAACACCTCTTGGAAAAACATACTTTTTTATATATTCATGTAATATTTTTTTTTATCTCACAGTTACAAACATGCACATACGAACAACTTACAGAAACACTACTATTTTAATATTTTAATAAAAAAACATTTGATTTTTCCATTGTGTTAATGATGGCAGATTGATTGATTTCAAGGTTTTTTGTATACTTTTTTTCAAGATGAGTGATGAAAAGAGAATCGTCCAGCCCATTGGGTATTTGACTACACCCCAATATGCCATATTTTGAAATATGCAGACAGACGAATTGAAAGTAAGTTTACATTGAAATACTTCTGATAGCCCACTTTCTAGCTCCGCCCATAACTTTTGGACTTTTTAGCATTCCGTGTAAGCACAGATTATTGAGTCATTGTTAGTTTTACACTTAAGACATGACTCTGCCGTTGTGCTGTAGAATTTCAGATTTTTTTCTCTCTTGTACAATAAATTCAATATGTACATTTTCATTAACTGTAATTTAATTAGTTTAATATGCTCCAACATTCCCTCCATCTTGTGCCAACATCTGCGTTGTGTTGTGTAATGGATTTGTCCCAAGCCTTTAGTTTTTAATTTAGTTTTTTAATTTAGTCCGACTATCTGTTGTTCCACGTAATGAATCTGTTATTCAATGCATTTGTATGGGCTAATAGCAGTAAGGCCCCAAATATTTGTTCATTGGCTTAGACAGGGCTTAGACTCTAATGGAATAACTGGTAGCAAAAGAATATATGGTGATGAAGATGTTGAGGAGGGGTGTGTAGACATTCACTAGGCAATGTATCTATCAATTCCATGTCTACACCTGACAGGTAGCAATAAATACCCCCAGTGGGGTTCCCAATTAGGTTCAGTTGAACCAGAGCCGAGAGTTTGACTTTGCCATTATTAAACCACTGGATGCCAGTTGTATTGCTGTGTAATAGCTCATCTGACAGAAGAGAGACGTTAATGTTGTGTCATTTCCTCATGTAATTGAGAGACATCTACGGGGACAGTTCTGGCTTGGTTAGTTTCAATTTCAATTCAAACTGTTTTAGCATGAGGGTTTTATTTTTTCATATCACTTTGCACTATTTATTTGCAAAGGGCTTAGGCTACATCCAGTTTCTGTCCAAAAACAGTTACCGCAATGGTTGTTTGCTAAAGTACCGATTTTCCAGCTCTGGATTTCATCATACATACCAAGTGGCACTAAGCTTGGATGTTAGCGGAGGTTGTTGGAATGTGGATGTGGATCAAGGTGGAACCGAGCCGAGAATGAGAAATGCCTTTATTTGGCCAAAGATGGACCATCATCATGACCCTCTGCTGTAGGCAGTGCAGTGCAGACTATTGGCTGTGTCTCAACAGTCTACGGTGGCTTCCATATCTTGTCTCCTTCCCTTTGTACAGATCTGAAAGTGCTGGTAGATGTAATGGGGTAGATATGTAGTGTAGAATTCATTTGGGAATCTCCTTGAGTTTCATCTGTGTTTTTAAGATCTGTTGCAGATGAAGGGAAGGAGACAGGTAGACTACGCCCCTTTAGACTAGTGAGATGCATTATTATCAAAGAGAACTGTTTACGCTTGTCAACCTGGGCTAGGCGGTGCAGAGCTGCACTCATCTTAATGTATATGGATCCGTTCCTATCCATTTGAATGGCCTTAAAGATGCTTTACAGATCTGTGAATCTGTGCAGCTGGTGCCTCAGGCCGACCCTTGTCATCAAACAGCCAGTTCCCATAGTCTGACCAGCCAACACCATTCAGATATACTTTTCTGACGCAGTCAACTCCGCAATGTATTATTCTACGTTTCTTTTCACCCTCTCAACCACTCGTTTGTTTCCGTCAAATGGAGGTAATTTGGTGTGACTCAGAACAATGATGGGCCTTTTTCTGTATGCGTCCATTTCCTGTGCTTTTGATAAATCACCTTCGTTGTTGAAAGGGTTTGTGCTATTATTGACGCCATTGATATTTTTAGTTTGGGCTTCTCAAATGCACTCAATTTGTTTAGAGGGGGGAAAGGAGGGGTTTGATTCCTTTGTCCCGTTGGTGATGTCTGACTTGACGTCAGTCTCGAAGAAAAGTGCCTTGTTGCGAATGATTAAAACCTGTTGTGTATTGTGCTTTAACTGAGTGTGTGTTTGTTCTGTGTGCACAAGGTGCGTTCCATTTATTGAGTGATGGAGCATCATTTGTGACGTGGATGATTTTTGGAGCATGGTTATTACAATTATAAATGATAGTGATGATGATAATAAGCAGCTTTCATTGAAAGACGTGCTAAATCATGATACATGTTGAGAGCCACTGTGGCCTATTCTCAATCACTCTCCCATCTCAGGTTACTCTTCACCATACTCTCCTCACTCTCATTAAAAAGGGTGATACCCTTAGGGTGTTGTATGTCAAATTCATATTTACTGTAATCTGAACAGTTCTTAGATTTGTATTGTTGTTTTGGAACTTTGATTTAGGCTACAAGTTTGAAACTGTGAATTGTTTTCTCATCTGCTCTCTCCCTCTTTCTCTTTCTCTTTCCCCATAGTTTTGATGCTGAGAATGGCTTGTCGGTGGGGCGAAGCCCCCTGGACCCTCCGGCCAGTCCCGGCTCCGGCCTGGTGCTCCAGGCCAACTACCACAGCCAGCGCCGTGAGTCCTTCCTCTACCGCTCCGACTCAGACTTTGACCTCTCACCCAAGGCCCCCTCGAGGAACTCGTCCACTGCCAGTGATCTGTAAGTGCCCCCCCTCATATTGGTACTGTCTCCCTCTGTGACCTTTCACCTTCCACTCACATCTATTGAAGCATCATGGCAGAGATGTCTCAATGTATGCCTTGATGCTGCAAGGTCTCCACTTCTTGTAATGCCCAAGGCTATATACAGATATGGTTTTGTGGAACAGATACAATTATATGTAGAAGGGAATTGCTTCTTGGATCACTTTCCAAAAGGGAATTCCGATAGCAAAACATGGGGAATACGTTAGGCCCATTGAAAGCTTTCCCTTTAACTGTATAATCACAGCAAGGAATGGATAGAAATGTACAGAATAGTTATCTGGAGGAAAGTGGGGTCATGCTTTTTCAATTTCCGTCAAGAGGAGGGTTTAGTCTTTTTTTAAATCTAGTCCAGGGGAGAGTAATATCATTTGTAATAGATGAAATGTCTATATTTCTCAGTGTTTTAGAATTAGTTGCTTATTAGGATATTTATATCGATGTGTGCCCGATGCCGCCCCTCATCTCTGATTCTCTGCTATCATGTGCACTATCATGTGCACCTATAGGCTATTTAGTGTGGTCTCAATCAAATGATCCATAGCCTATATGCTACGAAGTGCATACTCGGAGAAGCACAGAGCAACGTTTCTATTTCTAAGATAGCTGCTGGGATGGTGTAAATAAAACTAGGTTGCATTACAAACTGCAATGGACATTCCAACCCTGAGCCCAGGCCTGCTCTGCTCTTGCTGATCAAAAACATGTTTGTGTGCTGCTTAACCAATGGCTGCGTAGGCCTATGGTGACAGTTCAGGAGGAGAGTCAAAGACTTCTGCCGAAAATAATTTAATCTTGCGCGCTGACTAGACTACAGTCTATGTTCTGTTCCTTTTGAGAAGAGTGGGAAGATGAGAAGGTGGGCCGGAGGTCAACTTTGATAGCTTGCTTCTACTAAAATTGACTTAATTAATAACAATATGTTTTTTTCCCCATTATATACAGTACCAGTCAAAGGTTTGGACACACCTACTCATTCAAGGGTTTTTCTTTATTTTTACTAGTTTCTACGTTGTAGAATAATAGTGAAGACATCAACACTATTAAATACCACATATAGATACCACATGTAGTAACCAAAAAAATGTTAAACAAATCCAAATAGATTTTAGATTTTAGATTCCTCAAAGTAGCCACCCTTTTCCTTGATGACAGCTTTGCACACTCTTGGCATTCTCTCAACCATGCTTTTCCAACAGTCTTGAAGGAGTTCTCACATATGCTGAGCACTTGTTGGCTGCTTTTCCTTCACTCTGCAGTCCAACTCATTCCAAACCATCTCAATTGGGTTGAGGTCAGGTGATTGTGGAGGCCAGGTCATCTGATGCAGCACTCCATCACTCATCACTCTCCTTCTTGGTCAAATAGCCTGGAGGTGTGTTGGTTCATTGTCCAAATGATAGTCCCACTATGCGCAAGCCAGATGGGATGGCATATCACTGCAGAATGCTGTGGTAGCCATGCTGGTTAATCCATTCACCTACTCTGCGTCCCACAAAGACACAGCTGTTGAAAGCAAAAATCTCACAATTTCAGACCTAAGGACATATTTCCACCAGTCTAATGTTCATTGCTCGTGTTTCTTGGCCCAAGCAAGTATCTTCTTATTATTGGTGTCGCTTAGTAGTGGTTTCTTTGCAGCAATTCGACCATGAAGGCCATGAATTTGACCATGAATTCGACCATCATAGTGCTTAGTGGTTTTTGCGACTGCACTAGAAGAAACGTTTAAAGTTCTTGACATTTTCTGCATGTCTTAAGGTAATGATGAACTGTGTCTCTTTGCTTATTTGAGTTGTTCTTGCCTTACTTATTTATGCTGTTCTTTCCATAATATGGACTTGGTCTTTTACCAAATAGGGCAATATTCTGTATACCACCCCTACCTTGTCACAACACAACTGATTGGCATAATCGCATTAAGAAGGAAAGAAAATCCACAATAAAACTTTTAACAAGGCACACCTGTTAATTGAAATGCATTCCATGTGACTACCTCATGAAGCAGGTTGAGAGAATGCCAAGTGTGTGCAAAGCTGTCATCAAATACATTTGATTTGTTTAACACTTGTTTGGTTACTACATGATTTGATATGTGTTATTTCATAGTTTTGATGTCGTCACTATTATTCTAGAATGTAGAAAACAGTTCAAATAAAGACAAACCCTTGAATGAGTAGGTGTGTAGCATGTAAATCTTTGTGGAGCAAAAACATTTTTTTTAGATGCATGCCAGCAAAGCCACTACACAACACAACACTAAACAATACATTAATTGCATTATAATGGTCACAAAAGGTGCCCACAAAATGTTAGGGCCTACATAAAGCCATCCCACAGCAGTCGCAACACCTTACCAATGCTACACCGGGCTACCAGCGAGCCCTGTCTGGCAGTGAAACAGTTCATTCAGCCTCATTTACTGCCTTTTAAAAACCATATGGCTGACTGGATGAAACAAATGTGGTTTCTACTGACAATTGAGATGCACAAACTATGGCATAAGGGGATGACGGCGGGATAAGAAGCAATCCGTAATTTTGATTAAGACATTAATGAGCGAGCTTGGACAGACGTAGTCAATATAACTATTTGTTCAGCACTTTTGAAATGTACAGCGACAGGATTACGAACATGAGCCATTTTTACAATATTCTCCCTAAACACTAAGTCAGAACCGTAGGATAAAGGAAGGGGGCATATAAGCAGACAATGAAAGCTCTTACAATATTAGATGATTACAATTATCTAAAACAGGCTATAGGCTATATGTGCACCACTAAGTCAGTAGGCAAAATTCTGAGGGAAAATGGACCAAATTATTAGGGTGAGACCAAGTTTGTATGCAGCTTTATTAAGTCAATTATTTTTTTAAATATTTTTTTTACATTGTGACATGTGAAATGTATTAATGCCAAAATTACATGCAAAACAGGCGCAAAACATTATTATTTTGTAAAAAAAAAAAATGCTAAACAGTTGGGGCTCAAAACAGGTGGGGCTCCTGCCAATTCCAGCCAGACTCAGAGCCATCAATTTAGCTTGCTGACATTAGCTAGCTAAATAGTTAACATCATGTTTAGCATAACAGGCTAGTTAGCTTAATTCCTACCTTGCTAACCAAGCAAACCAGATGATAGGTTTGATATGATGTAGCTAGCTACAGAGGTGGGACCAAGTCACTATTATTCGAGTCACAAGCAAGTCTCAAGTCACAAGGTCCGAGTCTCAAGTCGAGTCCCAAGTATAACAGGTCAAGACTTAAGTCGTGCAATCTAAGACCAAGTCGAGTCACAAGTTTTTTCAAGTCAAGTAAAAAACAAATCTGTACATGCAACGACTTATTATTAACTACAAATCTTTCCCTATTTATTGAGGCTACCGTCATTATTTTGATTTTGAAAAAGCCATATCTCAGACTGGCTAATAAAAATAAAAGATTAGGATGGGCAAAAGAACATACACTGAACAGCAATATGGCTTTTTCTTTGCAACTCTGCCTAGAAGGCCAGCATCCCGGAATCGCCTCTTCACTGTTGACGTTGAGATTGGTGTTTTGCGGGTACTATTTAATGAAGCTGCCAGTTGAGGACATGTGAGGCGTCTGTTTCTCAAACTAAACACTCTAATGTACTTGTCCTCTTGCTCAGTTGTGCACCGGGGTCTTCCAGAAGAAAATGTTTTGTTCCTGGCCATTTTGAGCCTGTAATCAAACCCACAAATGCTGATGCTCCAGATACTCAACAGGTTTAAAGAAGGCCAGTTTTATTGCTAACATAATTGCAAAAGGGTTTTCTAGTGGTCAATTAGCCTTTTAAAATTATAAACTTGGATTAGCTCACAACGTGCCATTGGAACACAGGAGTGATGGTTACTGATAATGGGCCTCTGTACGCCTATGTGGATATTCCATGAAAAAAATCTGGCATTTCCAGCTGTAATAGTCATTTACAACATTAACAATGTCTACACTGTATTTCTGATAAATTTGATGTTATTTTAATGGACAAAGAATGGGCTTTTCTTTTAAAAAACAAGGATGTAGATGGCGCAGACAGACATGGCAGCTCTGTGTCTAGCTCCTAAGCAACTTGCAGTATTTTGTTTTTTTGTGTGTTATTTCTTATATTATAAGCACATATTATTTTTGGTGTTATTACATACAGCCAGAAATAACTTTTGGATATCAGAGCGGCGGTAACTCACCAGCGTTACGAACAGGAATACAACACACCATCCATTGCTTCTGAGTATATTACTCGCTCATGTTCAGCCTCCGGATAATAAAGTAGACGAGCTCAGGGCGAGGATCTCCTTCCAGTGAGACATCAGGGATTGTAACATACTCTGTTTCACGGAAACATGGCTCTCTCAGGATATATATCCATTCAGCCATCTGGGTTCTCAGTACATTGCGCCGGGAAGAATAAAGAACTCCCCGGGAAGAAGAAAGGCGGGGGTGTATGTTTCATGATTAACCACTCATGGTGTGATTGTGATAACATACAGAAACTCAAGTCCTTTTGTTCACCCGACTTAGAATACCTCACAATCAAATGCCGACCGTATTACCTCCCCAGAAAATTATCTTTGGTTATAGTCACAGCCGTGTATATTCCTCCTCAAGCCGATACAACGACGGCCCTCAAAGAACTACACTGGACTTTTTGCAAACTGGAAACCACATATCCTGAGGTGGCATTTATTGTAGCTGTGGATTTTAACAAAGCAAATTTGAGGGAAACACTACCAAAGTTCTACCAACACATTGACTGTAGTACTCGCACTGGTAAAACATTAGACCACTGCTACTCAACTTTTCGAAATGCCTACAAGGCCCTCACCCGCCCTCCATTCAGCAAACCTGATCACGACTCCATTTTGCACCTCCCTTCCTATAGGCAGAAACTCAAACAGGAAATACCCGTGCTAAGGTCTATTCAAAACTGGTCTGGCCAATCGGAATCCATGCTTGTTTTGATCACGCGGACTGGGATATGTTCCAGTTAGCCTCTGAGAATAACATTGACAAATACACAGATACGGTGACTGAGTTCATCAGGAAGTGTATAGGAGATGTTGTACCTACTGTGACTATTAAAACCTACCCAATCCACAAACAGTGGATAGATGGCCGCATTCGAGCAAAACTGAAAGTGCAAACCACAGAATTTAACCATGGAAAGGTGACTATGGCTGAATACAATCAAACAGGCAAAACAATCAAAACTGATGGCTTCCTTCTTGGCCCACTTTGAGGACAACCCAGTGAAACCGATGCGGGCCACTACTAAGGACTTTGGGCTCTTCTTCTCCGTGATCATCAAGTTTGCAGACGACACAAGGGTAGTAGGCCTGATTACCAACACTGACTAGACAGCCTACAGGGAGGAGGTGAGGGCCCTGGCAGAGTGGTGCCAGGAAAATAACCTCTCACTCATCGTCAACAAAACAAAGGAGCTGATCGTGGACTTCAGGAAACAGCCGAGTGAGCACGCCCCTATCCATATTGAAGGGACCGCAGTTGAGAAGGTGGAAAGCTTCAAGTTCCTCAGCGTACACATCACTGACGATCTGGAATGGTCCACCTACACAGACAGTGTGGTGAAGAAGGCGCAACAGCACTTCTTCAACCTCATGAGACTGAAGAAATTTGGCTTGGCCCCTACAACCCTCAAACTTTTACAGATGCGCAATTGAGAGCATCCGGTCAGCCTTGTACGGCAACTGCACTGCCTGCAACTGCAGGGCTCTTCAGAGGGTGGTGCGGTCTGCCCAAAGCATCACCGGGGGCAAACTACCTGCCCTCCAGGACACCTACAGCACCTGATGTTACAGGAAGGCCAAAAAGATCATCAAGGACATCAACCACCCGAGCCACAGCCTGTTCACCCCGCTATCATCCAGAAGGCGAGGTCAGTACAGGTGCATCAAAGCTGGTACTGAGAGACTGAAAAATAGCTTCAATCTTAAGGCCATCAGACTGTTAAACAGCCATCACTAGCCGGCATCCACCCTGTTACACAACACTGCACCTTAGAGGCTCCTGCCGTATATACATAAACTTGGAATCACTGGCCACTTTAATAATGGAACACTAGTCACTTTAATACTGTTTAAATGATGTTAACATACTGCTTTACTCATCTCATATGTATATACTGTATTCTATTCTCCTGTATTTTAGTCAATGCCAATCTTAATTCCATTCTTTTACTTTCAGATGTGTGTATTGTTGTGAATCATTTTAAGATACTACTGCACTTTTGGAGCTAGGAACACAAGCATTTCACTACACCTGCAATAACATTTCCTGATTATGTATATGTGACCAATGAAATATTATTTTATTTATATATTTTTTAGCAGGCTAGCGTCAAAAGTTTGTCTGACATGCCAGAAATGCAGCCGTATTGACTTTATTTGAAACTTCGCAGCCACCGGAGTTTGACAAATGACTACAGTTTGCATTGATTTGTGGGTCATATCAACCCTACAAGTGATCAAAGTTCTTCACTCGCTCCCGAGGGAGAGTTGCCAGCATGAGGGCTGAGGGGGTAAAAATAAGATGTTTGGACTGCAGCCAAAGTTGGAAAAATGAGCGACTTTCTTGTTTTTTTAAACTTCTTCTGTTTATTTTCCTACATCAGCCTAAGACAGTTTCCCTGTGTCGAAACACCTTAGTTTGTGATTAATCGGTTGCAGGTCACCAACTCTTGCCTCTGTTTTTAAAGGGAAGAAAGCTTGAAGCACTGGGAAGTCAACTGGTTGTCTCGGTGAGAAGAACTTGACAAAACGCTGATTTGTCCCCTCAAAGGCCTGTTCTGCATTCTCCATTGCAGGTTTCAGAGCCATCATCCTCCCCATGGCACCAGTGACAAAAAAAATACCCCTCCCCATGTTTTTCCTGTGACCCCAAGAAAAGCCTTTTATCTTTTGCATGTGAAGCTTCAAGAAAAAGACCCTAGCATAACCTCAACCCTGTAACTTTACCAGTTGGACTTCTCCCTACCTCACGGTTCCTATAATGTACAGTGCATGGCATCCTTTGTTTGACCTTAATTTCACCCGGTCTGGTCTACCTTTATTCGTTGCGTTCTTTGCTTTGATGTCGGTCTGCAGGTTGTTGAAGTGTTTTTTCACAGACACTAATCAACTGTCTTGATTTAGAATTAAATGCAAATGTGTAAAGTGCACAGTAGACATTAGTACCATAGTAGTCATGTTGGATTTAACCTAAATATTGTATGCACACTAAATGGTTGCACATTTGTTTAACCTTTTCACTGATTCTGTTAATGTACTTTTAAAAATGTAAGACCAGAGCCTAAACCAATATCTGGATTTAATCTAAATGTCATCATTTTTGCCCCATTATAGACATGGAGAAGACATGATTGTGACACCATTTGCACAGGTTAGTTTTGGAAATATTCTGTCCTGTGTTTTTCAGCTGAATAAATGGTTAACGAATTGGCCTGGTATGGACAAGCGGTCTAGGCTACTGCCTCTGGAGCACATGTACAATGTATCGCTGCCAGCATGGGTTAGAATCTATCCCACTGGTTTTAAGCACGCTCTGGTTTGCCAAGCCAAATTCTCCCTGTAATTTGGAATGTGACCTCTAATCTGCCCACTGGTTATGTAACTTCACCGTCATTATGCACAACAACACAACAAGGAAATAAATAACGTAACTGAACACTGACTGATTCTGAGTAATAATAAGCTTAAAAAAAGAGAACTACAAAAGGTTGTTGTCAGTGAAGTCACAGCTGTCACTATAGGTGCCAGTGACACTAGTAGACGGCCATCGGAACAGCCTTTGGCATGTGGCTGGCACATTGCAGCAGCCAGACCCGTGACAGAGGACGTGCGTCATAACCGCACTCACTTTACTAAACAAGCGAGGAATCCAACATGGCGTTCCTCGATACGGCTGATGACTGATCAGAAACCCACCACAGCCGGGAAACCAGATACCGTCCTGTTTAACGTGCTGACTCATGATTTAGATTGGTGCCCAGACTCTGACATGTGTGACGTATGGGAGGGTGGGGGCTAGCGAGGAGGTTCACTCTTCATCAGCCTGTAATTATGATGGCTCAGGGGCACCGCTAGTGCTTGCTTGTTTTGAAAAGTGTTGAAAATGAACTATTGCAAGCCACTATTTAACACTAACGCCTTGATCACACCAACAGTGTAAATGCATTTTGGTACACCAGAAGTACATACATTTCCAATAGAAAGCTGTGTTTGACTTGCAGTATTAAGTTGCAAAGGCAGTTGCAGTGCGTTTTGTGTGGTGCATAAGTTGGATTTATGGAACATATGTGTCAAACTGTATGTGTAAACAGCTTGCCAGAAATGGTAACAGAAGGTGAATGTTGAACTTTAGTTGCACACATATCCAGACGATGCAGCGTACCATTTGCGCAATAACACTGTCGGTTTGATCAAGGCGTAAGAGAGTTTAAATGTACTCCATTGCAGTGTATGCTTAGCCCTTTTGTGGGGTTAAATGTTCAATTGAAACACTTCACGAAGTATGCATATAATATATTCTAAATGTTTTTATTCATACATGAAGTAGCTCGACTATCACAATTAGGTAGTAGAGAGGATGTACAGTACCAGGCAAAAGTTTGGACACACCTACTCATTCAAGGGGTTTTCTATATTTTCACTATTTTATACATTGTAGAATAATAGTGAAGACATCAAAACTATGAAATAACACATATGGAATCATGTAGTCACCAAAAAAGTATTAAACAAATCAAACTATATTTTAGATTTTAGATTCTTCAAAGTAGCCACCCTTTGCCTTGATGACAGCTTTGCACACTCTTGGCATTCTCTCAACCAGCTTCACCTGGAATGCTTTTCCAACAGTCTTGAAGGAGTTCTCACATATGCTGAGCACTTGTTGGCTGTTTTTCCTTCACTCTGCGGTCCAACTCATCCCAAACCATCTCAGTTGGGTTGAGGTCGGGTGATTGTGGAGGCCAGGTCATCTGATGCAGCACTCCATCACTCTCCTACTTGGTCAAATAGCCCTTACACAGCTTGGAGGTGTGTTGGGTCATTGTTTTGTTGAAAAACAAATGACAGTCCCACTATGCACAAACCAGATGGGATGGCGTATCACTGCAGAATGCTGTGGTAGCCGTGCTGGTTAATTGTGCCTAGAATAGTAAATAGATCACAGACAGTGTCACCAGCAAAACACCCCCACACCATCCCACCTCCTCTTCCATGCTTCACGGTGGGAACATGCGGGAACATGCAGCGAACATTCATTCACCGAAAAGACACGGCAGTTGGAACAAAAAATCTCAAATTTGGACTCATCAGACCAAAGGACAGATTTACACCGGTCTAATTTCCATTGCTCATGTTTCTTGGCCCAAGCAAGTCTCTTATTATTATTGGTGTCCTTTAGTAGTGATTTCTTTGCAGCAATTTGACCATGAAGGCCTGATTCAAGCAGTCTCCTCTGATACAGTTGATGTTGAGATGTGTCTGTTACTTGAACTCTGTGAAGCATTTATTTGGGCGGCAATTTCTGAGGCTGGTAACTCTAATGAACTTACCCTCTGCAGCAGAGGTAACTCTGGGTCTTCCTTTCCTGTGGCGTTCCTCATGAGAGCTGTTTCATAGCGCTTGATGATTTTTGCGACTGCACTTGAAGAAACTTTCTAAGTTATTGAAATTTTCCGGATTGACTGACATTCATGTCGTAATGATGGACTGTCGTTTCTCTTTGCTTATTTGAGCTATTCTTGCCATAATATGGACATGGTATTTTATCAAATAGGGCAAATAGGGCTATACCACCCCTACCTTGTCACAACACAACTGATTGGCTCAAACGCATTAAGAAGGAAAGAAATTCCACAAATTAACTTTTAACAAGGCACACCTGTTAATTGAAATGCATTCCAGGTGACTACCTCATGAAGCTGGTTGAGAGAATGCCAAGTGTGTGCAACGCTATCATTAAGGCAACGGGTGGCTACTTTGAGGAATCTCAAATACAAAATATATTTTGATTTGTTTAACAATTTTTGGTTACTACATGATTCCATATATGTTATTTCATAGTTTTGATGTCTTCACTATTATTCTACAATGTGGAAAACAGTAAAAATAAAGAAAACCCTTGATTGAGTAGGGGTGTTCAAACTTTTGCCTGGTACTGTATATTAATCTTGTCCGTTCTTGTAGGTACTTGCCAGTTTGAGGACGGTAAGAAGCAACTTCGCCGTTTTGACCCATCAGCAAGATCGTCAACCCAGCAAGTAAGTTCAGTCTACAAATCAAATCAAACTTTATTTGTCACATATGCCGAATACAACAAAGACCTAGTGTAGACCTTATGGTGAAATGCTTACTTACAAGCCCTTATCCAACAGTACAGTTCAAGAAGAGTTAAGAAAATATTTACCAAATAAACTAAAGTTAAAAAAAATGATAAAAAGTAACAGAATAACATAACAATAACGAGGCTATACACAGGGAGTGCCGGTTCCGAGTCAGTGTGCAGGGGTACAGGTTGGTTGAGGTCATTTGTGCATGTAGGTAAGGATGAAGTGACTACACATAGGTAATAAATAGCGAGTAGCAGCAGTGTACAAAACAAATGGGTGGGGGTCAATGTAACAGTCAAGTGGCCATTTGATGAATTGCTGGCTTGGGGGTAGAAGCTGTTAAGGAGCCTCTTGGTCCTAGACTTGGCGCCTCGTTACCGCTTGCCATGCGGTAGCAGAGAAAACAGTTTGTGACTTGGGTGACTGGAGACTCTGACAATTTTATGGGCTTTCCTCTGACACTGCCTATTATATAGGTCCTGGATGGCAGGAAACATGGCCCCAGTGATGTACTGGGCCGTACGCACTACCCTCTGTAGCGCCTTACGGTCAGATGCCGAGCAGTTGCCATACCAGGCGGTGATGCAACCAGTCAGGATACTCTCAATTGTGCAGCTGTAGAACTTTTTGAGGATCTGGGGGCCCATGCCAAATCATTTCAGTCTCCTGAGGGGGAAAAATGTTTTGTCTTGCACTCTTCACGACTGTCTTGGTGTGTTTGGACCATGATAGTTCGTTGGTGATGTGGACACCAAGGAACTTGAAACTCTCGACACACTCCACTACAGCCCAGTTGATGTTAATGGGGGCATGCTCGGTCCTCCTATTCCTGTAGTCCACGATCAGCTCCTTTGTCTTGCTCACATTGAGTGAGAGGTTGTTGTCCTGACACCACACTGCCAGTTCTCTGACCTCCTCCCTATAGGCTGTCTCATCGTTGTCGGTGATCAGGCCACTATTGTAGTCGTGTTTGGCCACGCATTCGTGGGTGAACAGGGACTACAGGAGGGGACTAAGTACACACCCCTGAGGGGCCCCAGTGTTGAGGATCAGCGTGGCAGATGTATTGTTCCCTACCCTTACCACCTGGGGGGCGGCCCGTCAGGAAGTCCAGGATCCAGTTGCAGTGGGAGGTGTTTAGTCCCAGGGTCCTTAGCTTAGTGATGAGCTTTGTGGGCACTATGGTGTTGAACGCTGAGCTGTAGTCAATGAACAGCATTCTCACAGGTTTTCCTTTTGTCCAAGTGGGAAAGGGCAGTGTTGAGTGCGATTGAGATTG
This sequence comes from Oncorhynchus keta, assembly GCF_023373465.1. Taxonomy (NCBI): domain Eukaryota; kingdom Metazoa; phylum Chordata; class Actinopteri; order Salmoniformes; family Salmonidae; genus Oncorhynchus; species Oncorhynchus keta. The sequence continues at coordinate 15,969,532 of NC_068435.1, forward strand.
CATCATCTGTGGATTTTTTGGGGCGGTTGGAGTAGGTCTACGGTATCGGGGAGGATGCTGTTGATGTGAGCCATGACCAGCCTTTCAAAGAACTTCATGGCTACTGATGTGAGTGCTACGGGGCGGTAATCATTTAGGCTAGTTACCTTCGCTTCCTTGGGCACAGGGACTATGGTGGTCTGCTTGAAACATGTAGGTATTACAGTCAGGGAGAGTTTGAAAATGTCAGTGAAGACACTTGCAAGTAGCTCCGCGCATGCTTTGAGTACACGTCCTGGTAATCCATCTTGCCCCGCGGCTTTGTGAATGTTGACCTGTTTAAAAGGTCTTGCTCACATCGGCTACCGAGAACGTTATCACACAGTCATCCAGAACAGCTGGTGCTCTCATGCATGCTTCAGTGTTGCTTGCCTCGAAGCGAGCATAAAAGGCATTTAGCTCATCTGGTAGGTCCATGTCACTGGGCAGCTCTTTGTAGTCCATAATAGTTTTCAAGCTCTGCCACATCCGACGAGCGTCACTGTGGGGACGAAGTCATCGATGCACTTATTGATGAAGCCGATGACTGAGGTTGTATACTCCTCATTGCCATTGGATGAATCCCGGAACATATTCCAGTCTGTGCTAGCAAAACAGTCCTGTAGCTTAGCATCCGCGTCATCTGACCACTGTATTAAGCGAGTCACTGGTACTTCCTGCTTTAGTTTTTGCTTGTAAGCAGGAATCAGGATGATAGAATTATGGTCAGATTTTCCAAATGGATGGCAGGGGAGAGCTTTGTATGCATCTCTGTGTGTGGAGTAATGGTGACCTAGAGTTTTTTCTCTCTGGTTGCACGTGACATGCTGGTAAAAATTTGGTAAAACTGATTTAAGTTTGCCTGAATCAAAGTCTCCGGCCACAAGGAACGGAGCTTCTGGGTGAGCATTTTCTTCTTTGATCAGGCCTTATAGAGTTGGTTGAGTGCGGTCTTAGTACCAGCATCGGTCTGTGGTGCTAAATAGACGGCTACAAATAATATAGATGAGAACTCTCTTGGTAGATAGTGTGGTCTACAGCTTACCATAAGGTACTCTACCTCAGGCGAGCGATACCTCGAAACTGCTTCAACAATAAACATTGCGCACCAGCTTTTATTGACAAAAAGACACATACCCCCCACCCCTCGTCTTACCAGACGTAGCATCTCTGTTCTACCGGTGCATGGAAAATTCCCCCAGCTCTATATTATCCATGTCGTCATTCCGCCACGACTCTGTGTAACATAAGATATTACAGTTCTTAATGTTCCGTTGGTAGGATAATCTTAATCGTAGGTCATTCATTTTATTTTCCAACGATTGCATGTTAGCAAGTAGAACGGAAGGCAGTGGGAGTTTACTCACTCGCCTACGGATTCTCCTAAGGCAACCCGATCTGCGTCCTCTTTTCCTCCGTCTTTTCTTCATGGAAATGACGGGGATTTGAGCCTGTTCCCAGAAGAGCAGTATATCCTTCTCGTCGGACTCGTTAAAGGAAAAAGCTTCTTCCAGTTTGTGGTAAGTAATTGCTGTTCTGATGTCCAGAAGTTATTTTTCGGTCATAAGAGACAATAGCAGCAACATTATGTACAAAATAAGTAAAAAAATAAGTTACAAACATCGCAAAAAACTAACAGTTGGTCAGGAACATGTAAAACGTCAACCATCCTCTTTGGCGCCTCAAACCCAAACCCACGTGCCCCCTGTTGATTATAATGATGAAGTGAACAATACATATACACAGTACATAGATATCAACTTTACACAAAACTGGGATGTCTGTGTGTCCACAGGAGAATTGGCAGTAATCCACCGTCCATGTTAAATACAAGCTTAGCAGGTGAGTCTTTGAAAAGGTTTTGCTTGGTTGAGTTCTACACTCCACAAAAAATAAAGACATTTCATTCAACCATTTAACAATTAGGGTAAGATTAGTATTAGATTCAATCTGACATTAAACCAAACTGATGATTTAACCATTGATATAAACAGCAAAGGGCACTTTGAGATTGAATCATTGATTCTTGAATGAAGGTTGAACGTTAAAAGAACGTTAAATTGCATGCTCGTCTCGTTGTGTATTGTCCTTGTGTGGGTGTGACAGAGGAGCCGTTTCAGCAGCTGGCCGTGGAGACTCTGGACGAGCTGGACTGGTGTCTGGAGCAGCTGGATACTCTGAAGACACGCCACTCCGTCAGCGAGATGGCCTCCAATAAGGTACACGCATACACACACTCATAACCCAGGGAGCTTACTCACTTGTACCCTCAACTGAAGCTGAAGCTACTAATGTCTTACATCAGTATTTGGTTCAGGTTTGAGTTAATTCACTATGATGGACTTAAACAAGGAACAATACAAAAGCACAAAGCTCACCATTGAGTCAGCGCCATCGTGGCTTTATGAAGAGTTGTCATGAATGACTGTGATCTAGAACCCTGTATGGATCATGACTTGGCCAAATGAATCTACAGGGAATTTTTATGAAATTTTCTGTAGCTGCACAATATCGATTAAGACTTTATTTCAGACTTTGATTGAATCTAATTTTCTTATCATTTAGCCAAAACAATTGACCTTTCCCCTCTCCATTAAAACAAAGGGGATATTATTATTTCACGCTTATGTCAAAGTAAGCAATAAATAAATAAAAATATGTATACATTTTGGCCAATGCACTTTTGGTGGCCTCCCAAATTAAAAAGAGCCCACTAAGCCAGCGACTGTGTCACTCTGCAAATGCATTTTGTGCTGATCCTGATTGGACAAATGTGAAAGGCCACTAATACAATGAATTCCATCAGAGATTAGGAAATGTGAATGAAATCGCCAATGCCTTCTGACATTTGGAGTTCGTTCCATGAATCAAATCAAACAAACCAAATGTTATTTGTCACATGCGCCGAATACAGGTGTAGACCTTACAGTGAAATTCGTACTTACAAGTCCTTAACGAACAATGCAGTTTTAAGAAAAAAAGTGTTATGTAAAAAATTTATAAGTAAAAAATTTAAATAACAAATTATTTAAGAGCAGCAGTAAAATAACAGTAGTGAGTCTATGTACAGGGAGTACAGGTACAGAGTCAACGTGAGGGGGCACAGGTTAGTCAAGGTAATTGAGGTAATATGTACAAGTAGGTAGATGCATATATAATAAACAGAGAGTAGCAGCAGTGTAAAAGGGGAGGGGACAATGCAAATAGTCTGGGTAGCCATTTGAGTAGCTGTTCAGGAGTCATATGGCTTGGGGGTAGAAGCTGTTAAGAAGCCTTTTGGACCTAGACTTGGTGCTCAAGTACCACTTGCCATGCGGTAGCAGAGAGAACAGTCTATGACTAGGGTGGCTGGAGACTTTGACTGTTTTTAGGGCCTTCCTCTGACACCGCCTAGTATAGAGGTCCTGGATGGCAGGAAGCTTGGCCCCAGGGATGTGCTGGCCCTTACGCACTACCCTCTGTAGTGCCTTGCAGTCGGAGGCCGAGCAGTTGCCATACCAGGGAGTGATGCAACCAATCAGGATGCTCTCTATCGTGCAGCTGTAGAACTTTTTGAGGATCTGAGGACCCATGCCAAATCTATAGGCTTTGTTGTGCGCTTTTCACGACTGTCTTGGTGTGTTTGGAACTCAACCTGCTCCACTACAGCCACGTCGATGAGAATGGGTGCGTGCTCGGTCTTCCTTTTCCTGTAGAATCATCTCCTTTGTCTTCATCACGTTGAGGGAGAGGTGCTTCTGTAGCTCAGTTGGTAGAGCATGGCGCTTGTAACGCCAGGGTAGTGGGTTCGATCCCCGGGACCACCCATACGTAGAATGTATGCACACATGACTGTAAGTCGCTTTGGATAAAAGCGTCTGCTAAATGGCATATATTATTATATTATTATTCATGTCATTTAAAGCAACACATTTATGTGTTCACATAAATTGTATTTTTACGTGGCTAAAACAACTCAGCTTGTAATTTAACAATTCTATTCGTATTTACAGATGACTTACAAGTTTGATATTAAGGCACAAGTTCACATGTTCGAGAAGGAATTTCTGCCAAAAAACGCATTTTGATGAAAAATATTTTTTACGTTCAATTGGCTCTCCTGTGAAGTCGTGACTTATGATATACACCTAGTATCCTGAATCGGGTCACATACAGTATATGGATGAAATACCTCAGCCATTCAAGGCATCAGATTTCCTCATCATCTTTAACTTGGTGCACATGGTGAAGCCTCGAACACAACCAGCCCCTGTCTACTCTCCCCCCACCGTGGGCCAATCAGCTCCATTTCCCTGTCCCAGCCTCTGATGCAGCAGGCTGCTGATTTGTTCCTTCCTTTAGGCATACAGTATGGGGAGGTGGTAATTGGGAGTAGCGTGTGCTGCTCTCCTCTGTTTACACGCGGAGCAGCAGGCAGAATAGTGCTGCTGAGGGGAGAGGAGAGTAAGCGGCAGGAGTCGCTTCTCTGCCATGCTCCCCACACCCTGCATCCTCAGCCTGGCTTCCACACTTCTTCCACCAAGGCAATCCTCTTACTTGTCCATTCCCGCTAGAGTGTGTGGATAAAACCTTCCCAGTGCACTGTGTGTGTAGACTATCTGCTTGCAGTGGAGTTAAGGAGCTCAGACAAGCAGGACAGGAGCGCAGTACGGACTGTAAGCCCAGTACAGCAGTTACAGGGAGGACCCTGCTTTTTTTCCCGCCCCATGCGTTATTTAGTGCTGAAATGCCCGAAGTCAATGACTTGTTCTCCGTCGAGGATGTACCTTCAGGTAAGACGGGCTGGGATGGGATGGGATACACGTGTTGCTTAGTGAATTAATGTGTAGTACTGGTGTCCATCCTTCTTTGCAGAGTTCTTTGCAATTAGTTGGGAAGTGATGCTGTTTTTGTGTGTGTGTCAGGAGTGCTTGTGCATGTGTGTATGAGTGAGTCCAAAAAATGTATGTGCAGATATGTGTGTGCAAGAAGTATGTGTGAACACATGTACAGTACATGCAGCGTGCACAGTGTGTGTGTATGTACTGTCTTTTTCTGTGTGCACATGCTCGGTTGGCATCTTCAGAGCAGACTTTTGGTGTTTCAGAGGGGGGAGGGAATGTATTATCTTTGTGTATGATGATTATACAGTATAATCACTGGTGTAGCACACCCTCCTGCAGCTTTGGGGAGCCAGGCTCAGCCAATCAGAATGACCTTTTCCCCACAAAAGGGCTTTATTACAGACAGAAATACTCCTCGGTTTCATCAGCTGTCTGGTCTCAAATGATCCCGCAGGTGAAGAAGCCAGATGTGGAGGTCCTAGGATGGCGTGGTTACATGTGGTAGTGAGGCCAGTTGGGCATACTGCCAAATTCTCTAAAACAACATTGGATGCGGCTTATGGTAGAGAAATGAACATTAAATTCTCTGGCAATAGCTCTGGTGGTCATTCATGCAGTCAGCAGCCCTAAAAATGTGGCATTGTGTTGTGTGATAAAACTACACATTTTAAAGTGGCCTTTTAATGCCCCCAACACAAGGTGCACCTGAGTAATGATCATGCTGTTTAATCAGCTTCTTGACATGTCACATCTGTCAGTTGGATGGATTATCTTGGCAAAGGAGAAATGCTCACTAACAGGGATGTAAACACATTTGTGCACAAAATATTAGAGAAATATGCTTTTTGTGCGTATGGAACAGTTATAGGATCTTTTATTTGAGCTCATGAAACATGGGGCCAACACTTTACATGTTGTGTTTATATTGTTCTTCAGTATATTTACTATTATAATACTTTACTGTGCTGGAGTCCCTCTGGAGGTTGGGCCCCCCACATAGCATATGATCACGTCATAAGTCATGAAAGAAATGTTTAGCATTACATTAAATTAGCTCAGAATTTTGGTTAAAATATGTTACATTTAACTAGGTTTTGCAGTCATAAAACAACTGAGGAAAAACTAAAATGCTACTATATTTACCACTTGAATAAAGAAGAAAAATTATATTTTTGTAAACTCAATAAGACATCAACTCGCAGATTATTGTCTGACATCAACTCCATCAGATTTGATAAAATGGTTGTTTTTATTAATTAATGCATTTCCATATTTTGCAAATGTTTGTATTGAACTTTTATTTTTAGAGGCCAAAATATGTCTGTTTTGAGTATCTGGTGTCAACTCCGTCAGTGGCTTGTCAACTCCGTCAGTGGCTTGTCAACTCCGTCAGTGGCTTGTCAACTCCGTCAGTGGCTTGTCAACACCGTCAGTGGCTTGTCAACTCCGTCAGTGGCTTGTCAACTCCGTCAGTGGCTTGTCAACTCCGTCAGTGGCTTGTCAACTCCGTCAGTGGCTTGTCAACACCGTCAGTGGCTTGTCAACTCCTTGTCAACTCCGTCAGTGGCTTGTCAACTCCGTCAGTGGCTTGTCAACTCCGTCAGTGGCTTGTCAACTCCGTCAGTGGCTTGTCAACTCCGTCAGTGGCTTGTCAACTCCGTCAGTGGCTTGTCAACTCCGTCAGTGGCTTGTCAACTCCGTCAGTGGCTTGTCAACTCCGTCAGTGGCTTGTCAACTCCGTCAGTGGCTTGTCAACTCCGTCAGTGGCTTGTCAACTCCGGCAGTGGCTTGTCAACTCCGGCAGTGGCTTGTCAACACCGTCAGTGGCTTGTCAACTCCGTCAGTGGCTTGTCAACTCCGTCAGTGGCTTGTCAACTCCGTCAGTGGCTTGTCAACACCGTCACTGATGGAGTCTATATTATTTTGTCAATATCTGAAAAAATATTTGAATCCGTGTTCTGTAGCACATGCTTAAACAATTAAAGTATTTGCTGTGTTAGACTTAAGGGATAATGTTTGAGACATAAATGTTCTAAATCTAGAAAGACATGCCAAAATGTTAATGAAATTAGCACAGGAGCTTTTAATAGTGCATTAAAACAAAACTTTTGTTAAAATTAAGAAAAATATTTGTCCAGTCTTTAAAGAATTCCTGAGCTCTAAAACGTTTGACATTTTAGTCATTTAGTGGACGCTCTTATCCAGAGCGAATTATACTTAGTTGCATTCATCTTAAGAAAGCTAGGTGGGACAACCCCATATTCATCACAGTCATAGTAAGTACATTTTTCTTCAATGAAGAAGTTACCAGACACACACATGCAAACTACCAAATATCTCATTGTAGATGTGCCTGACATGTGTATGTCCACAGTCTACAGTAGAGACTATATTGTGACAGTCTGAGTGATGCAGTGTGTTGTTGTTTGTCTCCCCAGTTCAAGAGGATGCTGAACAGAGAGCTCACTCAGCTATCAGAGGCCAGCAGATCAGGGAACCAGGTGTCAGAGTTCATCTCCAGCACCTTCCTAGGTATGTCTTTCTCTCCACCACCTTTCAATGTCTGACTGCCTTAGTAGAGACATCTACCGTATGTACTGTAATGTGAATCAGTGTTACAAATGTATACTTATTGTATAGTTACTATTACGTTCCCCAGCACCAAAACCAAAAATTGTCACTCAAACAGAAAGGGGAACTCACAAAGAGTCACTGACAACAACCAAAACGAAACAGGCAGGGTTTTAGGAGGGGTACTGAAAGACACTCATGGGGGAGTCCATTGAAGGTTGACTAGCAACAAAAACAAGACACCCACTAAATTTACCCAAGAAGAGGCAAACTACATTTTTAAAAACAAACCAAACTTAAAGACAGGAAGCAAACCAAAAAGTGGAGCAAAATGAAAACAGGGCAGATAAGATAAAGGCTTGTTTGTCTGGAAATCAAATAAGGCGGGCCAACTAAAGGTGTTAACTCTTCACATCTCTCAAGACCATCGGAGCACTGGGCCAGCCACTCTTAAATAGCACCTGGGCCAGCACAGGTGAAACACCTTCCCCCTAACGAGATGACCAACCAGCACAGGTGTAGTACATACTGACTAATGAGGTGACACCAATCGGTGCGCCCCACGTGCGAAGGTCCAACCTAGAAATATAAATGGAAAAGCCAAAGCCTGTAACATTACATGTGATTACGCCAAGACAATACGAATCCAGGCAACTACATGATATCTGTGCAACTTCAACTTCAATAGACAACCCTTCTTAACTCTATTGTTATTACTGTGGAATAACTGTGGAATAACTGTGCACCACAGAAAAGCAACATGACATGGAGATCATGTCTCCACACATCAAGGAGAAGAAGGAGAAAACGGACAAGAAGAAGCGTCCCATGTCCCAGATCGTGGGGGTGAAGAAGCCCAGAATCATCCCCAGTGTGGCCCCCTCCAACATCCCCCGCTTCGGGGTTGCAGCCACTCAGGAGGGCTTTCTCGCCAAGGTAGTCTACGCAACCCTTCTTTTCTGACAATTAGAAAGTACCTTGCTTTTAGGGTTCTGTTCTGCCACAAGTTCTGTCACTCTTAGGATTTAATAGTCCCCAGCACGTTTTGGAGTTAAATGATCTGCATGTTTTTCCATCTGGCAGCAGTTGGAAGATATAAACCGATGGGGTGTGGATATTTTCAAAATATCTGAATATTCTGGGAATCGTCCGCTGACGGTGGCGATTTATTCAATTTTCCAGGTATGTCCTCATGTTTCCAAATGAGTCCTCTTCTAAAAAGGGCCCTCTTACAAGGCTTAAAAATGTACAAAGTCACTGATAAAAAATGCTGAAAATCATATATGTATTCCATATAGGAGCGAGAGCTGCTGAAGTCATTCAAGATCCCTGCAGACACCTTCATCACCTTCATGATGACCCTGGAGGACCACTACCACCATGATGTGGCCTACCACAACAACATCCACGCTGCAGACGTGGTCCAGTCCACCCACGTCCTCCTCTCTACCCCTGCCCTGGAGGTATGACAACTTTAATATATGCAATATAATGTTCAAAACTGTACACCTTCTGCAGGGCTATACACTACATCGTATAACTTCAAAGTTATGGACATTAGAAAAAGGGTGTTTTGAAAATTGGGGCAGACATGTGTCCCACCTGTCCCATATTGTTGTTGTGCCGTAGTCCCACACACATTCTCACACACATACTGTACAGAAGTGGTGACTGTTCTGAGTGAAGATCACTTTGAGTCAAAAAGCAAGACGAGATATCGTATTTGCTTGAATTGCCCTGCCAATGCTTTGTTGTTCAGAACATAAAAAATATATATAAAAATTTGAGGTAGGCTATATGATCACACCGGTAATAGATCAGTTGCACATAACTGATCAGTAGATGTTGTTGTATTACTTGTGAGGCAAGGCTGATTGAGAATACTGTACATTTAAACATTTACTGGGCTGATTGTGCCTGCATCTGATGGTCAGTGTCAGCAGAGGGAGAGAACAGGAGGAGACAGGGGTCCACCTCTCAACGTCCCTCCGCTCTCCCTTTCCTCTGTTGACACTGACCAAAAAGGGACACCGTCTTCCACCTGATGGCCAAACTCGAGTTGCACCGCATTATTTCTGCCTCATGCACAAATTCATGTTGTTACTCCTACGAACAAAGAAAGTGAAATATTTCTCAATATTAAAAAAGACCCAATCTGCTAATAATAATGCAAGCCTATCAATAGACTTTCCTACTCATTCATTACAGCTGCAGTGTTGGTTGTCGTGTGAGTGGAAGTATGAAGAATGCACATTTTAATAGCCTCTAAAAGTGTTGAATAAAAAGTGTTGACAGTTGTGAGTAAGAACTTAAACATCAACTCACTAATAAAAACAGCATCTCTTTGCTGTATTCATTGACATTCTCTCTCTGGTCATGATTTGAAATGTTTTGAAATCTCACAGTATCAACTTTGCTGCTGCTTTCTTTTCCGCCTGCTATGTTACTGTAGACCCGGGAATCTGAGCAATCCGACTGGCCAGCGGTAAGCCTATAGTGCACTTGATTTGCTCTCCAGGCCCACCGGGAAGGCAGAGTTTGTACCTTTCGAAACATTAAATGGTTAAAAATGGGAACATTTCGCCCTACCTGACATGCAGGGCAGCTGAATCACGTGCACCTACGGCCAACAAAATAAAGGAATGCAAGGCTTTATCGTTGTTTTTTTTACAGAAATGTTTTCCGATCGACTAGAAATGCCATGGAGATTGCCCAGTCGATCGACCGGTTGGTGACCCCTGCTGTACAGTATTTACCTGCATTAACATCCCTGTGTTCCTCCAATCTCTACAGGCGGTGTTCACTGACTTGGAGATCCTAGCTGCTCTGTTTGCCAGTGCTATACATGATGTGGACCACCCGGGGGTGTCTAACCAGTTCCTCATCAACACCAGTGAGTTCACATATCCCCCTGGGCACTAGGCAAAGAGTTGTTTCAAATCTTGGAATCCTTTGTGGTTGTGTGTCCACATTAAATTGTCTCATGGGCCGCATATGTCCCACACGCCGCCAGTTTGAGACCCCTGCTGTAGAATGTGTGTTTGCACTGTTCCTCTCCTGTGTGTCCGTCCAGACTCCGAGCTGGCCCTGATGTACAACGACGTGTCGGTCCTGGAAAACCACCACCTGGCTGTGGGCTTTAAGCTGCTGCAGGAGGACAACTGTGACATCTTCCAGAACCTCAGCAAGAAACAGAGACAGTCCCTACGCAAGATGGTCATAGACATGGTGTTAGCCACAGACATGTCCAAACACATGAACCTGCTGGCTGACCTAAAGACTATGGTGGAGACCAAGAAGGTGACCAGTCTAGGAGTACTTCTACTAGACAACTATGGAGATCGTATCCAGGTAAGACTCACAGAATAATAATCAAATTAACTCTCTTCGAAGGGATTCAAATTCAGCATAATCCATGTGAACTAGATGATGATATGGCCATTTGGCTGACACTGTCATTAACACATTAATTCAGTGTATGTAGCATATTTAGGTATTGAACCCAAAACACTTGTTTTGACTGACAGCACCCTGCTCCAGCCAAATGAACCATTGGGATCGTATTATTGTCATATGATTGTATGGTCATTTATTTTCCTTGATACTCAATAAGAAGTGTTTTTGGTTTCTCCAGGTCCTCCAGAACATGGTTCACTGTGCTGACCTCAGTAACCCCACCAAGCCCCTGGAGGTCTACCGCCAGTGGACTGACCGCATCATGGTGGAGTTCTTCACCCAGGGGGACAGGGAGAGGGACAAGGGCATGGAGATCAGCCCCATGTGTGACAAACACAACGCCTCCATCGAGAAGAACCAGGTACAGTTATTATACACACAGGCATTGAGACACATACAGTACAGTATGCACACACTATGTTCACATGCAGAAGAGAGACACACACACAATTACAATTATAATAGTTAGGTATATTCTTACATTTGTCCTATTTCACACATATACAAGTGCGCAATATACACGTGTGAATTGGAAATGTGTTTTTTTTGCATATCCCACTCCCCCTGAGACAGGCCACACCGACAGATTCTTCACCTGCTCTACACACACACAGTCGGGGCTAAAAAGTCTGCCTCTTTTACTAATATGCCAGTGACTATAATCATTTTCCTCTACAGGTGGGCTTCATAGACTACATCGTCCACCCTCTGTGGGAGACGTGGGCAGACCTGGTCCACCCTGATGCCCAGGACATCCTAGACACGCTGGAGGACAATCGCGAGTGGTACCAGAGCATGATCCCACACAGCCCCTCGCCCACACCCGAGGCCCAGGACAAGATGGGCCTGCCTGGGGGAGCCATGGGAGCCGGAGGGGGTGGAGGTGGATCCTCCACAGGAGATAAGTTCCAGTTTGAGCTGACCCTAGAGGAGGAGGAGTGCGAGTCCGACACAGAGAGCCCTCCGGCAGAGGAGGAGGGGTACAGTAGCACTGGGATGGAACCTTCTAGGACTGACCTGGACAGCAGACTCCATTCCATGTCTGCCACTTCTCACCCACACACGCAAGTACTCTCCAAAATGGCTACCTCTGTCCTCAATCTTGGTGGCAGGACTTTGTCCACAGACTCTGACCCAGAAAGGGAGGCCACCGAAGACAGAGAACATGACCAAGAAGGTAACGCCGGTGTGAGGCGCTTCAGGCTAGGTACATAACATCAGTGCAATGTTCTTTTTTTATTTTTTTTTATTTCTGAGCCTCCCCTCTGACCCCTTCAACCCCCATCTCTGGCTTCCTTGGATTGAATGGCAGGACAAAGCTGGGGTAAAGAACGTAGAGGGGGTGCGTTCAGGAAGTCTGCACTTTCACAGCAGTCACCTCGTACTGGAGAAAGGAGAGCCCCACTGTTCCTTCTTTGGTTGCAGAGAACAGGAAACCGTGTTTTTGAGCTGGTCTTTTGTGTTTTACCGATACGTCTCTGAGTTGGACGTGTCGCCGTATTCAGCTTATGTTTCTCAGAGACACTGAGAAAACCAACCTTCCTGTTTTGCAAGTCAAGCCAAGGTCTACGACAAAAGAGCAAGGATTTTGTGGAACACGTCTTCCTTTTGACTACTTATGGCCGCTTGAAACAATTGACGAAGCGACAAACTTAGTAACAACAAACACCACAAAGGCTTTTGAGACATTATGCCAAACAGATTCATCAACATGGACTTGGCCAATGGCAACATTTGCCTGCCTTTTCAACTGTTGGTCATTTTGTCTTTAATTTAAGTCCTTTTAAACTAGTGCAGAAAGTGGTTTAAACTGATAAACTGCAGACTTACCAAATGTGTACTACAAAGGACAAAGTACAGAGCAGAACGTCAGAATTGACGAAGAGATTGTTTCAATGTAGCACAACACTTTTTGGGTACCTTGTTGTAAACAGCTACTCGGTGCATCACTAGGGGTCTCTCATCAGCCACACTCTTAACTGGTTTAGGGTCAGTTCTTCCTCCCACAGTCCTAACCACAGTCCTGTTATGTGTAAACCAACAAAACCAACCCTGAGCCAGCCGTTATAGGGACATATAAGTAACCCAAAGCTATGCGGTGTGCACTTGGCACCTCCCAGTGTTGAATATCGGAATTAAAGTCTGAACGTGTACTGCAATTCAAGGCATTCAAAATGCCCATACCTACAGTAAATTGACTATAGGTATGTTAAGTGGATTGGTTTTAGCTGTGTTGCTGTTGTAGGCAGGGGTATCCAAAACAAGCACTTCAGTTAAGATTCACCACTTGTCAGTATGATTTTATTTTATTTAGTTTGTTTTCTATTTGAAGTCCCTCATAGTGTATACATACTGCTTTATACTGTAATTGTGTGTATCCTTAACCTTTTTATGGCATCAGTTTGCCTCCACTTTTAGCACTTTACAATTTTACTCATAGCCAATCCTCATCCTGCTTGGAAGGGCTTGAGCCAATCCATAAACACATTGGAGGCAGGTGACTGAGAATTTTTGTTTGCCACTGGCAACATGGTAGCCAGCACTTACATACCCTAGCACATTAGGATAACTAGTTGCATTGAGGGAACCTGGACAGAGTTAAGTTAACTGTTTGACAGTACAGTAGGGCTGTGGGACATTTTTTACATTTACATTTTAGTCATTTAACAGATGCTCTTATCCAGAGAAAATTATGACTTGAGCGCATACATTTTCATACTGGTCCCCGTGGGAATTGAACCCACAACCCTGGCATTTGCAAGTGCCATGCTCTACCAAATGAGTCAAACTGTACAATGTCCTTTCAAGTCTATTATTGTTGTTACAGTAAAGGTCTCAAGTTTCCTACTTACTTCAGGTACCATCATCTGGTCACACTATCAACCAGTTGAACTCGTAAAAAAAAGATATATTGGTAGAGTTTACATTGGGTTATCATAGTTTGTGAAGCACATGGTGTAATATTTGCCAAACTATTTCAGAAATGTATGAAAGATGTGCCGCTCAAGGCAATTGTAACTGAAAAAAAACAACAACAAAAAAAAGACCATTGGCCATAGGCCAGTTTTCTGTGCTGAAATTTTCACACCCTTTTCCTTTTGTCATTGGTCAATATTCTGCTCTTCACAGGGACATGACCAATGACAGTACAAGTGCCAAGCAAGCATGACACAACTCGTACTGTAGTTTCCATTTTGCCCCAGGCTAATTTCCATCAATGACTAATGTTGATCATGTCACCCTCCCTGTGTACCCTTTCTGCCCCATAGGTTTTCTGTTTTAGAACAATAATTCACTGATAACTGCAGCTTTCTTAATGTTTGAATGGTTGGACATTTAGATGAATTGAATTTGTAAAGAAACCAAAGCACTTTGTATAGTAATTTTTACAAGTCTGTGCTTAAAGTACAGTCGAGTGTGATGTAACTCTGTTGACTAATCCACATTAGTGTTCCGTATTCTGGTATTATGTGGCTTGATTATTACAATTGATGCATAGCACAGGCTGGACCACTGAAGCTAAATTGGGGGACTTGTGCTATGGAATTATAACGTTTTTGTATCTATAATATGTTTTGATAAAGATGCATGAAAGATGCAAGATTCATAAGGAAATTAGTCAAGTATCTAAAATAAGCTCATCTGTGAACAGAAACTTTTGAACCTACACGTGGAGTAAATGTATGTTGTGTTTTTACGAAAGATCCAGAAATGTGACTTTCTGGAGCCTTATATTTGCGTACGTTTTCTTTCCTCATAGATTGTATACTCGATATGGTGGGGAGACACCAGTGCCATGCACACAGTAGTTAAGGAGCACAAACAGTTCAGAACTCAAGCAAGCCTTTCTGTCTTTCTCAGCTGTCATGAAAAATGTCTTCACCAGCCATTGTTATGACAGTATTTTCACGAGGATTCAGTTATGCTCTGTCTACCATTGATTGTTTTGTATATTTTCCTCACAATGCTTTGTGTACAGTTTATTTATTATTTCTATATCTGTCCGAAAATGAAGAACTATAGACTTTGTCGGAGGCTAAGTATTTATTTGTAGCTACATTCCGAGCTTTGGGAGAAAAAAAATCGGATAGATTTAAACTACAGTGCTCAACTATGGAGGCAGGTGGGAGGACCTACAGAAGGACGGGCTCATTGTAATGGCTGGAATGGAATTAATGGAACGGAGTAAAACATGTGGTTTCCATATGTTTTGATGTGTTTAATACCGTTCCATTTATTCCATTCCAGCCATTACAATGAGACGTCCTCCCATAGATCTTGCCACCAGCCTCCTCTGGCACTCAACCAAATGTTTTAGTTTCCTTATGTCTGCCATAAAAGAAAGCAAAAATAAACCAACTTTCCGGTTTCCTTTCAGTCGGTCATTCGGTATAACATACTATGTAGGGTCAACGACCAATCCTATTCACCTGAAGCAAATTGAAATCACTCCCAACGGGCCAATGGATGCCGAGCCTGCCCTCGGATGCCCCGCCTTCCTGACAATAATACTGGGGCTCGCATACATTTGTTAACTACTTTCTGCTCTGCTTGCGTAGCTAATACTTCCTTGTTTAGGTAGGATTTGTGTTTGCTTAACACCCACTACTTTCTGCTCTGCTTGTGTAGCTAGTGCTCTGTTGCTTGAGTAAGATGGCCAATGGTAGGAGGAAGTTCAAAAAGGCTAACCAGCCGAGTTTGAACCTCCGACCATGACCTAGGGCATGTGGTTTCACAATAAAATATTAAGAAAAGAGTGCTATCCTGCTTGCTTGGGGTGGAAACACACTTGGCTCAGGCCAGTTTGCGTGACCAATGTCTCTGGCTGGGGTTCAACCTCTATTGGGTGTAGGTCTTACTTTGTGAGGAAGATTGAGGCTGCTGGCGAAGGTTCTTCCAGTGAAAATGAGAGTTTGGGAATGGGGTTGTTTGAGGCCGGCGTAGAGTTGATAGGGGTGTAATCCCAGCCAAGTAAAGCTCATTCTGGTTTCTCTGGCAGTGTTCAGAGTCTGGATTCCAGGGATGATATACTATCCCTGATTGGCTCTGGAGGGTTTTCAGAGTGTCAATGGGTTGACATCAGTCCGGGGAAGCCTGAAGCCCCGGCTTTGGATTTGGCGGGGGAGAGTGAACCAATGGTGGTTAATGCGCCTTTGTTGGAGCTGTGTCGTAGGGCGGCAGATCACCTAGGGTTGGATTGTCCTTCTGCCCTGCAGAGGAGTTCCTCCAGGTTACCTCCCGTCCCTGCAGCAGTGATGAGTGATGAGCTAAAGACAACCTGCGATTCCCCTCATTCAGCCAGGCTGGTGCTACCAGGTTATAGTGAGTTCATTAATAGTGGGTATGGAGGAGACAGGGCTCGTTTGCACACCACCAATGGATAGAAAGCTGGTGAGTTACTTAACTTGAGAGACTAACAAGGGGGCAAATCTGTCACGCCCTGACCTTAGAGAGCCCGTTTATGTCTCTATTTGTTTGGTCAGGGTGTAATTTGGGTGGGCACTCTGTTCTTTATTTCTTTGTTTCTGGCCGAGTGTGGTTCCCAATCAGAGGAAGCGGTCTATCGTTGTCTCTGATTGGGGATCATACTTAGGCAACCCTTTTTCCCACCTGTGATTGTGGGTAGTTGTCTATGTGTAGTGGCCTGCAAGCACTACGTAACTTTACGTTTGTTTGTTATTTCTGGTTTTGTTGGCGACATTATAAATAAACTAAGATGTACGCTCACCACGCTGCGCCTTGGTCCACTTCTTCCGACGAGCGTGACAAAATCCTAGCATGGTGATTCCAAATAAACAGTACTGATCCTCAGCGGATCAGCTGGACAAAGTTATGTCTGTCCCACTGTACTATCCTGGCTGTGGGGGAAAGTATGGGGGGCGATGGTGGTGGCTCAGTGCCACCTCTGGTTGACGTTGTCCTGGATTCCTGAGAGGGACAGGCGGATGTATTTGGAGGAGACAGTTTAGTCAAAAAGGTTGTTTTGCTCGGCTATGGAGTCCTTACGGGCCAGTTTCGGGAGAAACAAAAGCAGGGCGTAGCTCTATGGGTCCTTTTCCAACTAAAATCGTTTGCGGTTCTGCAGTTCCGAGGCGTGAAGGAAAGGGTGTAGGCCTAAGGCGGGTTGCCGCCTTGGTGCTTCTGGGCAGCGGCGGACGTCTTGGCACAGACGGCGTGCTGTTTTGAAGGAACGCAGGGTGCAAGCAGATTCTTCTGTGACGCTGGGGAAGAAGCAGACCTCTCAACCCTAGCTGTAGGCCAGGAGAGGTGGCGTGCTCTCTGGGCCCTCCTTCTGTTCACAAAGTGGCTCAGTGACTCGTGTTTGCATCTCAATGTGAAAAAACTGTTTGCATGTTCTTCACAAAGAGGGCAACAGATGCTACTGAGCCAGATGTCTATGTGTCAGGGGAGAAGCTCCAAGTGGTATCCGATTTTAAGTACCTTGGCATCATACTTGATTCCAACCTCTCTTTTAAAAAGCATGTGAAAAAGGTAATTCAAATAACTAAATTCAATCTAGCTAATTTCCGATTTATACAAAATTGTTTGAATACAGAGGTAGCAAAACTGTACTTCAAATCTATGATACTCCCCACTTAACATACTGCTTGACTAGTTGGGCCCAAGCTTGCTGTACAACATTAAAACCTATTCAGTCTGTCTACAAACAGGCTCTCAAAGTGCTTGATAGGAAGCCCAATAGCCATCATCATTGTCACATCCTTAGAAAACATGAGCTCTTGAGTTGGGAAAATCTTGTGCAATACACCGACGCATGTCTTGTATTCAAGATCCTTAATGGCCTGGCTCCCCCTCCACTCAATATTTTTGTTAAACAGAAAACCCAGACATATGGCAGCAGATCCACAAGGTCTGCCATGAGAGGTGACTGTATAGTTCCCCTAAGGAAAAGCACCTTTAGTAAATCTGCATTCTCTGTGAGAGCTTCCCATGTCTGGAATACACTGCCATCAGACACACATAACTGCACCACATATCACACTTTCACAAAATGCTTGAAGACATGGCTAAAGGTCAATCAGATTTGTGAACATGGTCCTTAGCTGTGTGTTGCCGCTTTCCATGTTGTCTGTAGCTTGTGAGGTGTGGAAACACTTTGTTGCTTTTATGAATTTTGTCTTGCTGCTTTTTGTTCTATGTTGCTCTGTCTGTATGCTATGTCTTGCTTGTCCTATGTTGCTATGTCTATGGTGCTATTGTCTATATTGTAATTGTTTTTAATAACCTGCCCAGGGACTGCGGTTGAAAATTAGCCGGCTGGCTAAAACCGGCACTTTTACTGAAACGTTGATTAATGTGCACTGTCCCTGTAAAAATAAAATAAACTAAACTAAACTAAATCTCTAAGGAGTGGAGACTGCACCCCTCAGTGGTTGCCCAGATATGGGACCGGTTTGGCAGGGCCGACGTAAAGCTTTACACATTGCGAGAAAATGTGCATTGTCGACTTCTTCTCAATGAGAGATCTGGGCACTTTGTTGTGAGCGGATGCTTGGCATATCAGTGACCTCGGACCCTGCTCTATGCATTCCTCCAGTGGACCTGATTCAGGCCACTGTGGAGAGGGTCCGTCAGGAAGGTCTGTTGTTGATTCTGGTGGCTCCCCGTTGGCCCAGACAACCCTGATTCCCGGAGATCCTCTGCCTGTTTGGCGGGTTTCTGATGTTCTTGCAAGAGCTTTTTGAGCAGGGCCTTTTTTTCCCATATTTAAGTTTATGTAGGGACCCGTGGAGGGGTTCCGTGTCATCAGGATCTATTGTCTATTGACACCGAAGGCCGTAGATATGGCTCTGCAGATTTGGCCCCTGAAAGGTTGAATTTGATGACAAGGGGTTTATCCTCAAACGTGATTATGACTATACAGTTGGGCGTGTGCACGCTCTATGAGAGGGTTGTATATAAGTGGCACGCGTTTGAGGTTTGGTGTCAGGTTAAAGGAGTTTCTGATGTTCTTGCAAGAGCTTTTTGAGCAGAGCCTTTCTTTTTCCATATTCAAGTGTATATGCCAGCCATCTCGGTGTGTCATGTAGGGATCGATGGCTCTACCCAGGGGTCCTATTTAAAAAAATATATATATTTCACCTTTATTTAACCAGGTAGGCAAGTTGAGAACAAGTTCTCATTTACAATTGCGACCTGGCCAAGATAAAGCAAAGCAGTTCGACAGATACAACGACACAGAGTTACACATGGAATAAAACAAACATACAGTCAATAATACAGTATAAACAAGTCTATATACAATGTGAGCAAATTAGGTGAGAAGGGAGGTAAAGGCAAAAAGCCATGGTGGCAAAGTAAATACAGTATAGCAAGTAAAACACTGGAATGGTAGTTTTGCAATGGAAGAATGTGCAAAGTAGAAATAAAAATAATGGGGCGCAAAGGAGCAAAATAAATAAATTAATTAAATACAGTTGGGGAAGAGGTAGTTGTTTGGGCTAAATTATAGGTGGGCTATGTACAGGTGCAGTAATCTGTAAGATGCTCTGACAGTTGGTGCTTAAAGCTAGTGAGGGAGATAAGTGTTTCCAGTTTCAGAGATTTTTGTAGTTCGTTCCAGTCATTGGCAGCAGAGAACTGGAAGGAGAGGCGGCCAAAGAAAGAATTGGTTTTTGGGGGTGACTGGAGCGTGTGCTACAGGTGGGAGATGCTATGGTGACCAGCGAGCTGAGATAAGGGGTGACGTTACCTAGCAGGGTCTTGTAGATGACATGGAGCCAGTGGGTTTGGCGACGAGTATGAAGCGAGGGCCAGCCAACGAGAGCGTACAGGTCGCAATGGTGGGTAGTATATGGGGCTTTGGTGACAAAACGGATTGCACTGTGATAGACTGCATCAATTTGTTGAGTAGGGTATTGGAGGCTATTTTGTAAATGACATCGCCAAAGTCGAGGATTGGTAGGATGGTCAGTTTTACAAGGGTATGTTTGGCAGCATGAGTGAAGGATGCTTTGTTGCGAAATAGGAAGCCAATTCTAGATTTAACTTTGGATTGGAGATGTTTGATATGGGTCTGGAAGGAGAGTTTACAGTCTAACCAGACACCTAAGTATTTGTAGTTGTCCACGTATTCTAAGTCAGAGCCGTCCAGAGTAGTGATGTTGGACAGGCGGGTAGGTGCAGGTAGCGATCGGTTGAAGAGCATGCATTTAGTTTTACTTGTATTTAAGAGCAATTGGAGGCCACGGAAGGAGAGTTGTATGGCATTGAAGCTTGCCTGGAGGGTTGTTAACACAGTGTCCAAAGAAGGGCCGGAAGTATACAGAATGGTGTCGTCTGCGTAGAGGTGGATCAGGGACTCACCAGCAGCAAGACTGACCTCATTGATGTATACAGAGAAGAGAGTCGGTCCAAGAATTGAACCCTGTGGCACCCCCATAGAGACTGCCAGAGGTCCGGACAGCAGACCCTCCGATTTGACACACTGAACTCTATCAGAGAAGTAGTTGGTGAACCAGGCGAGGCAATCATTTGAGAAACCAAGGCTGTCGAGTCTGCCGATGAGGATGTGGTGATTGACAGAGTCGAAAGCCTTGGCCAAATCAATGAATACGGCTGCACAGTAATGTTTCTTATCGATGGCTGTTAAGATATCGTTTAGGACCTTGAGCGTGGCTGAGGTGCACCCATGACCAGCTCTGAAACCAGATTGCATAGCAGAGAAGGTATGGTGAGATTCAAAATGGTCGGTAATCTGTTTGTTGACTTGGCTTTCGAAGACCTTAGAAAGGCATGGTAGGATAGACATAGGTCTGTAGCAGTTTGGGTCAGTTTGGGCCAGTTTGGGTCCTATCTGGTGGCACTGGTGGTGTGGTTCCACATTGAGTGAGCCTCCTTTGGAACATTTGGTGTCTGTAGACAAGACTGCCCTGCTAATGGCCTTGGCGTCAGCCAAGCATGTTGGGGATATCCACATGCTATTAGTACACCCCTGCGACTCCAAAGTGTCACAGCAGGTGCCCTGCTGTTTTGGACTTGCAGTTCCTTGTGTGAGTTCTGGCATTCCAGACTCCTTGGGTCTCTGAGTGAGACTTTTTTGAACCGCGAGGGCATAGCTGTGGGGAGTAGTGGTGCTAAGGTTGCTGCAGCACCCCCTGAAAAATTGAAATAGTAAGATGTATTTTGTTTATCTTCACAAAAGTAGTGCACTGGGCCTTTACTAGTCCTGTATTAGCTGACTGATATAGCAATCTGTAGGGTCGGCCTAAAAAATAGAATTATGCAGCCCCCTCCCCCGTCGGTAACAGAATTATGCAGCCCCCTCCCCCGTCGGTAACAGAATAGCAGCACCCCCAAACATGTTTCCCGCAGGTATGCGCAAGTGTCTATGGACTTGGGCCAATGTTAGGCAGCGTTTTGTCTGGGTTACCACCGTTTCCCTGTGGGTTTGAGCCTTGGGCTGCCGTGGCAATGCGCAGGCTGCCTTGGTTCATTGTGCGCGTGCGCTTTACCAAGTCACGACAGGTGTTCTGTTGTTTTGGACTTGCGTTTCCTTGTACAAGTTCTGACATGTCAGGCTCGCAAGTTAATTAAGTATTGTTCTTGTGCTGCAGTGGCAGCGTGTCAGTGTGCATTGCCAAGTTGCAGCAGGTTCTAGGTCCCTAAATGGGGTTCTGACAGTTCAGAATTCTTGGGTAAGTATCAGAGAAAAAGGTGACTTCTGTAAACCCATTTTGCAGCCGGTGGAAGCTGTGTGTATGCTTGGGCTGTCGTGTGGTACCCTCTGAGCCGGCTTGGAGCATGATTGAAAGTACCCATAGTGTGTTATACCGAGTGACCGACTGAAAGGGAATGTACAGTTATGAATATAACTACTGTTCCCTGAAGGAGTGAACAAGGTATAACCTATTTTGACCCCACACCATCAGGAGGATTGGGCTCGCTGAAGAGCAGTACTGAATTTAGGAAGTGTATGCGAGCCCTCATATTATAGCCAGGGAGGTGGGGCTTCTGAGGGTGGGCTCTGCATTAATTGGCCCGTTGGGTTTGATTTCAGTTTGCTTCAGGTGAATAGGATTGGTTGAAACCCTATAATATGTTATACCTTGTTCCCTCCTTCAGGGAACAGTAGTTCTATTCATAACTGTATGTTTTCTAGATAGCATCAGTAGAGTAGGAGATTCCTCCTTGTTTCAGGCACATTGTTCCTATGTTTTTCTCCGGACCAGAACTATTCAGTCTGCAGTCTCGACAATCTAAACACAACTGTTTACTATGGGTTTCAACGCTCTTACTGTACCTGTATGCCTGTCCACCTTGCCAATAAAGAAGTCTACATGCTTTTGACATCATGGATGCTTATTGGGAATAACGTTGACCATGGAATGCTACAATGATATGCATGTTTTTTTCAACACAAATCAGATGACATATGGTTATCTGAACGTATTTCAATAAGACAGTGCGGCAGCGTGACCTAGTGGTTAGAGCGTCAAACTAGTAACCAAAAGGTTACAAGATTGAATCCCCGAGCTGACAAGGTACAAGTCTGTCATTCTGCCCCTGAACAATGCAGTTAACCCACTGTTCTTAGGCCATCATTGAAAATAAGAATTTGTTCTTAACTGACTTGCCTAGTTAAATAAAGGTACAAAATCAGACAATCATTCTAAATACAGTCCTACTAGCAAAGGGATAGGTGGAAACATGTTTTTTTTATGAATCATGAGAAAATTGTACAGTTTGATGACAATCGATTTTTACCTTTATCCATAACTCGTCCCCTCAATAATGAGAGAGATATTGGGGTAGGCCCTAGAACGCTCAGCGACCTTAAACAGTCTCGATTGGTTTAAAAGACTGTCAGTCATCCTCTAGCTCTACTCTGAGCCCGCCCCTTCGGTGACAGGCAATCAAGTGACGCCCAAGGTTCTGCAGGTGCGATACTGGGTACTGCTGCAATAGCGCTGCAGATAAAAACAGGCTTTTCACGGTAAGCCGCAAGCGGTATTATTTTGCGAGTCATTTAAAGAAATGATAGCACTAGAAAGGGTTAGATTATGTTTCCAGATGTAAATCAAAAAGTGGAGAGGGACAATTTATTTGAGAAATAAGGAAGAGTAACCTTCATTTGACATATAGCGAGGCTGGAATGCTTCGCTAGCCTAGTATGCTAGCTAAGCCTAATTGCAGGGAGCCGTGTATGTTTTATTGGATGAACTGATGTATATGCTGTCAATGCGGCTGTTTAAAAATAATGTAGCGTAGGTTTTCTGCCATTATAACAGAAATCATATTGAATGACCAAAAGCAACTGTTATTTGGGAAATAAACATGTTTCGAAATGTTTTCCCCCCCATTGAATGGTGCGCGAGCCATTCGAGCCCACTAGCAATCTTGAGGAAAGCAGCAGCAACTGGCTGGCTGGCTATAAAGATAGCTTGCTGAACAATGGTGACCCAATAGCTTAATTGATCTCCCTGTGACCAAGACCGCTTACCCATGTAAATACAATTATCACGTACATTGTATAGCAAATGTCAAGTCAAACCGCCTGATGTAACTGCATGTCCCTGTCAATTCAAGTATACAACATGCGCTAAAATCTATTTTCAAAACACCCAGCCATAGATGGGTTAGCCGATGCTTAGCCTAAGCCCTGCGGTTTCCGCCTTCTTTATCTTGGCGATTTTACTGTCTGAAATGTCCAGGCAATGTAAGCAATGATTACATTTATTTATAACAAAATGTTGTTTTCATTACATTGCTTTACTATGCATGCTAAAGATTATTACAGTATCGTTTTTCTGTTTAAACCTTATATGCGCACTAGAATGTGCAGGAGCTGACTATACAGCGCCACAGGACACAGATGTTTCCAAGACTCCCACCTCTCAAGATAGTGTTATGGAAATGTTATGGAGGTCAATCAGTTTTGATCGTGTACTTTAGTGGATACATTTATTTGAAAGCAGGAGAGGCTTGTCCTCACCACCATTGGGATCAATAAACGATGCCTGTAGTATCAAATGACTGAAAGAGATCTGGGAGGAGTCCAAATATTCAGTGTCAAAATCACTTTGTTGTTATTATTATTATGGTATTACTCAATGAAATCTAGTTGCAAGGATACACTGACATTCAAAATCACACTGTGGATATGGGTCCTTAATACTATAATAGGCCATACACTCAAAGCATACGCCTATTTCAAAATTCAGCTATTTTGGTTTTAATTCAAAATGTACCATATCATAGCATTCCACAAAATTACATTGCTTTAGGCTTCTTTTTTTTTAAACATCGTTCTCTTTATTTGATGAATACATTTGAAGGGTGTGACTAATCTCAAGTCAATCATTTACTAAAAGGCCTTTTGAAAATAGTCAGCATCAATCAGTATGATTTGACTCACTGCCGTTTTTATTGATAGTTGTCTGTCCCTTTCCCAGAGAGGTGTTAGATTATAATTCTAATTCTATTGACCACTGCCGTTGGAAGCGTTTAGGAAAATGTCTCCATAGTTATTGGTTTGATGTCAAAACATACTGTCTTATTTCGATGTAGCTATTTTTCATAGAGAAAGTAGATGGGTATGGGTGAGTATGGGTGAGCATGAGTGAAAATCATTTGTAAGGTCTACTTACCTGCCCATTTCCTCAGACATTTACCAAAGAGGTGCTCATGGATTTCTCTGAAAAACAATCCTCTGATTGTTGACAAAGCAAATGGATAAATCTGCCATTTTGACAGAATAAAAAAACATTTTTTTTTAAATGGGCAACAAAAGCATGAATTACATTTGTCGTCATTCTATCCCTCCAAAGATGGCTTCCGCAACAGCCACTTATGGACAGAAGGAGTCCTCAGACCAGAACTTTGACTACATGTTCAAGATCCTGATCATTGGCAACAGCAGTGTGGGTAAGACCTCCTTCCTGTTTCGTTACGCAGACGACTCATTCACGCCGGCCTTTGTCAGCACGGTGGGCATCGACTTCAAGGTGAAGACCATCTACAGAAATGACAAGAGGATCAAGCTGCAAATCTGGGTAAGACACTGACCGTAACTAAATTATATTATTCCTCTGTTGAACACAAATTAGCTCATTTATGTTATTAGGGGTGTTCTTGCTTTAAAGGGATCGCTACACCAAATTACACATTTACCTCATCTAACGGATATGTAGCCGGCTAGTTTGGATGAAGAACAGACATTGACAGATTCAACCCATTGCGGTATCTAATCCCCAACCCTGGTCCTGGAGAGCTACTGTACAAGGTGTGCAGGCTTTTGTTTCAACCAAGCACTTAACACACCTAATCCAACGAATAAACTGCTTGACAAGAGCATGATCGGGTGTATTAGAACTGGATCAAAAACATGTAGCGTTCCAGGACCAGGGTTGGTGTGTACTATTTTACCTTGTGAAATATGAATGAGGTCTTGGCAAGGAGGCTAGTTCTCCAAGTTTGTTGGCTATAAAGTAATGGGGGAGACAACTGTATGGGAAATATCCCATGACAATAGGCTAGACCTGAAAGATATGCTTTTTTTTTTTAGAGGGTGTGTTTGTTTAGGATTTTGGCCAGTCAGACCCCTATACTTTCCTGCATGACAGCAGAGGGGGCGGAGAGGAGCAGTATTGGTACACTAGCAGGAGGTTTGTGTCTCCAGTCTCTGTCTCTGTCTGTGGCTCCTGTAAGAAATATGTTTAGTTCTGAAGAAGATTGGTTGTGACACTACATGTGTCATGGTGGGTCATCTGTATCCACCCCTTTTAGCAGAGTAGACCTCGCTATGGAACAGTGCACACAGCTCAAATCTAGGGTTCTACCTTCATACACAAGAAGGATATTCATATTATAAGGATTATGATTACTGTATCTTGAAACATGTAATTTGAGGATTTGATGACACATGCTTACCTAGATCTACATGTTTTTATTGAAATTTGAACGGTTTTCTCAGTTGCTAGATCCGAGGCGCATTTTATTAATGTGAGCAAATCCCCTCTCCCAAGAAATTATCTTGATTTATATCCTGCTTGACATGTATGGAATAAATCAAGATTATATTCTGTCAGTGTGGGTTTACTCTATTCATATGATCCTTTGAACATGATCATGTCTCGACGTTATAACATCGCTGAAGCCAAAAAAACATGTGTGCTGATATAAATGTCTAGGTTTCCTAAATCGACCTTGATTCATTTTCTAAAGTGTCTATCGTTGCTGTCTCTCCTATGTGCAGCATCATTATGGCCTGGTGACGCCCATAAAACCTGCTTAAACACATCAGAAAATGGTTTTGAGTGCAATTGCAACTCTCTGTGTTATGTTACTGGAGTGTCTATCGCACTGCCATCTCACTGCTTGTTTAAAACAGAATCTTACTCTGATATACAGCACTGCTACGTGTGCTGGCTCTAAAATGATACTATAACTACACTTCTGACATCATACGGAATATTAAAGTTAGTATCTTTTTTAAATGTATTTTTAGCCACAACGACAATGTTTAAAGATAGGAGGTTAAACTTAGTGCATTATTTTATGTGGCAGTACATTGCAGGGCTATTTTTGTGCCTGAGTATGTGTGTGTGTATGATATAATGACTGATTGTGTGATATAACGTGTGCTTCTCTCAGGACACTGCCGGCCAGGAGAGGTACAGGACCATCACCACAGCCTACTACAGAGGAGCCATGGGCTTCCTGCTCATGTATGACATAACCAACGAGGACTCTTTCAATGCCGTGCAGGACTGGTACGGGTCCACTGGGAAATAGCGTGTTTGTCCGTGTATTGTGTTTATGCTCTACAAAAGTTAAATAATTTGATGACCGCACCAATCAAGCGTCAGTTGCTTTGCCTGCTTGAATGAGGGTCCATGCACGCAACTAAACATGTTCAGTATGGGAAGTTATGATAGGATCCTTAATATAACTCAGTTTTTAATGTGTGTGTCAGGTCCACCCAGATTAAGACGTACTCATGGGACAATGCCCAGGTCCTGCTGGTGGGAAACAAGTGTGACATGGAGGATGAGAGGGTGGTGGCAGCAGACCGGGGCAGGCAGCTCTCTGACCAACTAGGTGAGTTGGAACACTGGACTTAATTACCCAGTAATATAACAGAAACAAGTTATCAGTTTTCTTTCACTACAAAATGAGGTTTATGTTCCTAACCTGCAGTAGTCTCTAAAAGCCGACTGTAGGCAATAGGGACTAGGCTCTTGTTTGACAACTCGACCAACAAACCACGAGGCAGACATGCCAGAATGTGGCGACTAAAAAACAAAGTTTGCAGGCTAAAACCGTTGTAGCTGTTTGTTTGAGTGAAGGTAGTTGATGTAAACTAGCCACTTGTGAAATGCACTCAAAAATAACCTCTGATCTCAATCTTGCTAGATACTATTTAGTATTTTATTTTTATTTATTTCACCTTTATTTAACCAGGTAGGCTAGTTGCGAACAAGTTCTCATTTACAACTTCGGCCTGGCCAAGATAAAGCATAGCAGTGCGAATAAAGTAGCGATGTAGTTAATCTATGTCATAAAGAGTCCATCATTGATCCTAGTCGCTGTTGCCTAGGGTCGGTTTAAGGTAATCTGCAGTTACTGTGTACAGTAGTTCTGGGGCAACAATATATGGACAAATTCATGTCAAGTGTACTTGTTGTAATCATCAACACATCACTCGTCTGATTAATTAAGAGACGTTCAAATCTAACATCTGTCTTTCCTCTGCAGGCTTTGAGTACTTTGAGTGCAGTGCCAAGGACAACATCAACGTGAAGCAGACGTTTGAGCGGCTGGTGGACATAATCTGTGAGAAGATGTCGGAGAGCCTGGACAACGCCGACCCCGCCGTCACAGGGGCCAAACAGGGGCCCCAGCTCACCGAGCAGCCCGAACGCCCCCACCAGGACTGTGCTTGCTAAACACACCATACACACACACACCTGACCTCTCACACACCCCCTTCCTACAACCTTCTCAGCTGGTGGAAGAGGTCTGTGATGGGTTTGTGTTTGGATGGAAAATCCAAAAAACTCCATTCTGTATTTCAGTCCCCCGTCTATCTATAGGTGTTCTACTGTAAGTCCAAAGTTCACATTCCTCTGACTCCCCTTACTGCGGCCTCAAACCTGAAAGGATTGACTTTTTTCAAAGGGCCACATTGCTGATTATCTGTTTACTGTTGATAGCTTTGCTGTTTTTTTTTTTAATATGTCCCCGATTTGGCTGGTGACAGAACATATTAAGCCACCAAATCCATTGGCGTGAGTGAGGTATGGTCCAAATTTGTGATAACAAAAATTGGATGAGATTGTGTTTTCGAACATTTCCGACCAAAATCCCATGCATATTGGTTATCAGTCATGGTCATTTTCTAATATTTTTTCATTGCGGAATTTAAGAAAAAGAAAACGATGTGTTAAGTACTGGTCCCTGTCCTTATTGTTTATTTATTATTATTATTATTATTTATTTTTTTTTACTTTTGTTCATTTTTCCCCCCCCTCGCAAACCTTGATAGAGAGAATATGGATTGATGGATAAAGGTGTCTTAGGTATAAGAGAACAGTATGTATAAATGTTCAGACATGAATGAATATGCATTTTAAAATGTGAAAATATATAAACAAATAGTAAACAATTACAATATTTATGTATACATATCTGTGCATTGTGAGAGGTGTGTGTTTAATTATTTTTTCATGGAACTTCTTTCTGTAAGCTGTTGTGGGCCACGCCCCTCTGAATCAAACTGGTTTGTTTTGCTTTAAGAACGTAGCATGTGTGAAGAACAGTTAAATGAAGCTTATAATTTCTTGTCAGTGTATAACACTGCTTCTCTACAGCACAATTACCTCTTATTCATGTGTACAACACACACACAAATCGACACTGGGTACAGCACCCTTATACTACATCACGTTCCAATCACTTCCCGGTGTCTGGTAGTCTGTGGTTTGTTTTTTATTTTGTGAGGAGGAAATACTTTTTTTTTTAAGCATGTGCAATGTTATGTTTGTGTGATTTTGCTTTTTCAGTGTGGAGAGAATTGCTTGTTGGCATATACATGAGGAAAACATAACTAGGAGCCAAACGAAATGCACTCAGGCACATGAAGACATTGTCACGGCCATCTATATTTATACACAGTATATTTATTTATTAATGATGTAGGTTTTTCGTAGGTTGTTGTTTGCGGGCTGCACTATCACAGTTTAAAAAAGACGGTTATATCAGTATTGAAAAAAAGATTGGTTCAAAATTGAAATTAAAGTGTTGACATACTCCAGACTGAGAAACTTCCATTTCACTGTATGTTCTCCTGATCATGTACGAGCTGTTTCAATGGGAAATACTTATGTCCATGTTTTTAAACCAACCATGAAGCCGTTAGTGTGGGTGTAATAATGCTAGTGTAAATACTGTATTCCTCTCAGAGCAATACTGTGTCAAATTCCAGTCTCCTGGTTCTCCTTGATGGAAAATATTAACAGCCAACAAAGCATGTCTTTAACAAATACTGTTTGCTTGAAGGATTTAGGCAGGGTTTGTTCTATCCGGGATCCTTGGGACGTCCCTGCACTAAACTTTAGCTTAACCCGCACCCTAACCTTTTAACCATAACACTTACCTAACCATGAACGTAACCATTTTAAATGTCAACTTCAATGGGGGGGTAGGGATGTCCCAAGGATCCCTCATAGCAGACCCTTTAGACAGCTTTGCTTAGGTCTTTCCAAAAATGACACCCGCTAGGACAAGACTTAGACACATTTTTAGGGCTGAATAAAAGGCCTGTCATATTGTAGTAATGATAGAGAAGCATTTGGCATGTATGCCTACACTGTGTCAATTTTCAAAAAGGGAAAAGTGTTCGAAGTAGGATCAGTACTTATCACATCCTATTATTTATACTGCATTGGGTAACTTTAGTTTTGTTGATTGTGTTTCGCTACAGCTGTAAACTTGCCTCTGACTTAGGTATCTGTTCAATTCAGCTAGCTCTCTCTTAGCTCTCCATCCTATCTTCCCCCTGTAAATAATGTTTCTTTCTTGGGTTTTAGTCAGGTTTTAGTCATGTGAATTGTGCTGTAACACTAACTCCAGGTTTGATAAAACAAGGAATTAATAAACAAAACATAAAAGCAAAAATGAGTCAACATTTATTCAAATCTGTCTTTGAGGCACATTTTTGTGTTGGGTGTACAGTAGCCTCTTGGCCCAAACTGACAATGGTATTACCCTCATCAAGCCAATAGGCGGCATAATAGTGTAGGACTTTCACTGCTACCTACCTATTTTACCCCTTTTTATTTCAATGTAACAAAGCCTGTAATACAACAGGATATGGGGAGGGGGGGACAATATGCACCTATTCTACACAAATCCATTGCTGGTAGAGGATATAATAAATAGCTGGCACAATGTGTAATAGGACAGGAACTGAAATAAAGTACAGTCGGTCCACAACAACATTTGACAACAGAATAAACAATTCATAGAATTTAATAAAACAGCTTTGAGAGGTCAAATCCCGTTCAAAATGGCTACATAGGGCCAACAACGAAGGCTACATTCATGGATAGCGACAGATACACAGAGTTGCACAACATTAAATTACTGTAGCCAACACGAGCTTACAAGACACGCACAATTCATATTTGCAGAAAATATAAAAGACAGTATGCAAAATAAGACATGTTTTAGTAAATAAAATATACATTTGTCATTGGTAAATAAGTGCTTGTAAACAAGTAAGGCATTATATATTACACAGTGGATGACATGCGCTCACTGACATTCTGGTGTTTAGGTGCACTCATTGAGATTGTCCAGTTTACATGCAGATAATGCTATCTTTGTTCGGCTATGTATTATTGTCCATTGGAGAGCTGATAGTGCATTTTCCTCTGAAGAGGGCAGCAAAATTAGTCTGTTAGCCTCATTTTTTAAGAGAGACCCATAGTGTTCCAGTTCTAATGGATTTTCAGCAATGAGTTTGTATTCTATTAGAACAGGCAAATAGCCTACTGGGTTTCAGTTAGTCCATATCCCCAAAGGATAACGAACCCCATGGTGGTGGGTACCTCATAGGCCTACATTGTCCTCTAGTAAGCTTGATCTTGGTTTGGGAGAAGTTGACACCCATTACTGACATGGTTCATAACCTTTTGTTTCAACTGGGCCACTTGCTCTCTAAGCACACTGGCTGTGGAGGCCAGTTCAGTGTTCTGTGTCTTAAGGTTTTTGACCTTGTCTTCAAGACGGGATATTCTCTCCAGTTTTCTTTTGCGGCACTTGGACGCCGCTATTCTGTTGCGTAGCTTTTTCCTCTCAGCTTTGATGCGCTCCTGGTTGTCCATGTCAATAGGAGACAACGGCGGGCTGTCTCCAAAGCACTGCATGTCGGGGACCGTCTGCGGCTCGTCCTTCAACGCCTGGAGTCGTGACAGAGCCGCCGCAGCCGCCTGTTGATGCGCGCTCATCAGATGAGAAGGTGGTGGTGGGAATGGAATTGTGTCCGTGGAATAATTGACTGTGCTGCCCAGTGGACTATTACCATAGCCGTTCAATGTCGTGTACACTGGCAGATCTGACGGCAAGCCGATTGGGGCTGCGTTGGAGCTGATAAGGTCCAGTCTGTCCGGCGGTACGCACGTCCCCTCGCTCAGCTGGTTCTGCTTGTGAAGATCCTCAAGCGCCTTAACGAAGCCTTCGGCAAATTCCTGTTCGTCACTGGCTGACTTTGGGTAGAGGAACTGAGAGGTTGGGATCGTGGTAACCATTCCATTCGATTGGATAATCAATCGTTCAAGGTCCGGAGTCGCCAATTTCAAGAGTCCCAAGTCCGGGGAGTTCAGAATTCCCTCTGCGTCCCGGAGATTCGGTTTTAGAATCGAGCTTTGGTCATCCAGGTTTAGACTAATTTCTTTCTTCATCATGCTGTTGTAGGAATAGAGGCTTGAAATCCCTCGAGTATTCAACACATTACAAGGGTAGAGGGTTGTTTCCATTCTAACCCCTCACACGAGGGTATGTTGAGGTTAACGCATAAACTGAGGCGATTCAACCGTTAAACTCCGGCAATAAAACACACAGTTCAGGTTACAGTTTCCTGTATTTTTCCTATCTTCAAACTCTGGTTCCCCTTTACCTGTACCCCTGAGGCTAAAACAATAGTCGTGGCTTGGCTTTTCCTGTTCTTCTCGCCCGTATGAACTCTTTTCACAGATGGCACAACTGGTATGCGTACACCCAACCCTCTGCTTGTTTTTTACCCCTAAAAATTCCATTATGTCACTTTAGCGCGCTAAGATTGGCCCAAAATGACGTTCGTTTCCGGTCTGATTTAAATAAGGGGCCGAACCAGTCCATATTGCCATGGATACTTTAGGTAAACTGCAAACAGTGCGGTGCATTGTGGTTTGATGTCATAAAATAGAACGCTCAGGGTCGCCAAAAGAAACTGGGCGGGGAAGGAACTAGGGAGGGGCACATAAGGTTTCTTCAGCTATCTTGACTAGTCCAGTCTTTAGAGGAACTTAGACAATGTTCCCACGCCAACTTGACAGCTGTATGTGAATGAACACACAGTATAAACTTTAATTTATCAGCCCCAAACGTGTGTGTGTCATTGTGTCAGTCTATTCTTCATTGCAAGTGATCTATTTTGGTTCCAATTCCAAACATTCTCACAGTTCTGTCCAGTTTAGGATATATGATGACAAAGTAGACTAAGATACATCTGGGGATACATTGTAGCAAGTCAAGGCACATAAAAACATGGGCTCAGGAATCATAGGTATGCAGTCAGTCACTGAATGGAAACATTTGACCTCATAAATTGCTGACATTAGTCGTTTAATACCGTGTCTTCCAATCCAAACACATTTCTAATAGAGATTGCACAGCTTGGTGCAAATAAACTAAGAGGTGGTTTATTGGGGAAGTAATTACCGGTATGTTTTAACAGAAATGAGGAAGGAGATACTGCAGAGGGATAAGGAAACCATGCTGTTTTTAGAAGCCAATGTTTGACAAAGAACTCAACTCAAAATTCTTAGAATGGTTAGTAGCCTATACACTGAGTACAAAATACCCATTCTTTCCATGACATAGACTGACCAGGTGAATTGAGGAAAGCAATGATCCCTTACTGATGTCACTTGTTAAATCAACTTCAGTCAGTGTAGATGAAGGAGAGGAGACAGGATAAATAAGTATTTTTAGGCCTTGAGAAAATTGAGATATGGATTGTGTATGTGTGCCATTCACAGGGTGATTTAAGTGCCTTTGCATGGGGTATGGAGGTAGGTGCCAGGTCCACCGGTTTGAGTGTGTCAAGAACTGCAACGCTCCTGGGTTTTCCAGTGTGTATCAAGAATGGTCCACCACCAAAAGGACATCCAGCCAGCTTGACACAGCTGTGATAAGCATTGGAGTCAACATAGGCCAGCATCCCTGTGGAACGCTTTTGACACCTTGTAGAATTGAGGATGTTCTGAGGGCCAAAGGGAGTGCAACTCAATATGGGGAGATTAGGCCTGGCTCGCAGTCGGCGTTCCAAATCATCCCAAAGGTGTTCGATGGGGTTGAGGCCAGGGCTCTGTGCATGCCAGTCAAGTTCTCGCTTTGTGCACGGGGGCATTGTCATGCTGAAACAGGAAAGGGCCTTCCCCAAACTGTTGCCTCAAAGTTGGAAGCACAGAATCGTCCAGAACGTCATTGTATGCTGTAGCGTTAAGATTTCCTTTCACATCTAGCCCGAACCATAAAAATCAACCCCAGACCATTATTCTTCTTCAACCACACTTTATAGTTAGCACTATGCATTTGGGCAGGTAGTGCTCTCCTGGCATCCACCAAACCCAGATTCATCCATCACGTTTCCAGATGGTGAAGCGTGATTCATCACTCCAGAGAATGCGTTTCCACTGCTCCAGTCCAATGGCGGCGAGCTTTACACCACTCTAGCCGACTCTTGGTGATCTTAGGCTTGTGTGCAGCTATTCGGTCATGGAAACCCATTTCATGAAGCTCCCGACGAACATTTATTGTGCTGATGTTGCTTCCAGAGGCAGTTTGGAACTCGGTAGTGAGTGTTGCAACCAAGGACAGACAGTTTTTACACGTTATGCACTTCAGTACTCGGTGGTCACGTTCTGTGAGCTTGTGTGGCCTACCACTTTGTGGCTGAGCCGTTGTTGCTCCTAGTCATTTCCACTTCATCATAACAGCACTTACAGTTGACCTGGGCAGCTCTAGCAGTGCAGAAATGTAATGAACTGACTTGTTTGAAAGGTGGCATCCTATGACCGTGCCACACTGAAAGTCACTGAGCTCTTCAGTAAGGCCATTTTACTGCCAATGTTTGTCTATGGAGATTGCATGGCTGTGTGCTCGATTTTATACAAAGCAGCGGGTGTGGCTGAAATCGCAGAATCCACTCATTTGAAGAGGTGTCCACATACTTTGTATATATAGAGTATCTGCCCAGAAATATCGAACATCTGCTGGTTAAGGCATGAGAGATCTACCACCTCGGAACAGAAAGCCCCAAACGGTGATGGCTGTCTGCTATTGCTATGAATAGCCCAGCGCAGTGGGTGGTACTAGGCAGCCATAATAGCCAATAACCCCCCGTAGGAAGGGAAGATATACTGTCTGCATCAACACCACAGAATAGCCAGGGCATCATTTGTTTCCATGGCAACGTTGACATAGGCTGTGACGCAAAAGCAGGTGAATGGTTGGGGGAAGGGGATTGAGGTTGTTGAAGACTGCAGTGCACGATGCAAGGGTGGTGGATGGGGGGATCGCAATGTGTGTGTGTGTGTGTGTGTGGTGTGTTTATAGGTGGGCATCAATATTCAGATACACATCTTCCAGCATTTTGTATATGGTGTATTAAATAGCCTTTGATGCCTTGTTCAGGGAAAATCTGATTTTGTAGAATATAATTAATACAAGATACATATAGTTAGGATGTCATCAATTGAAAGATGTTCCATTAGTGAAGTCATCTCCCTTTGATGTCTCTTTTTTGGAATAGATTGCACCTTCCTTCACAGCACCTTAAAAACAAACCCCAACAAAAAGCTTCCTATTTTGACAGAAACAATTGCCTTTTATTTTCCATCCATATTCAGCATGGCATTTAGAATCAGGCATTCAGAAGGCAGTGGCTAGAACGTATGAGTCATGTCCTGAAACAGGGGTGTGGACTGAATACAAACCATAAGCTGTTGTGGTGAACAGATATCAAAATGGGAGTGCCTTTATGAAAACATAAACACCAACCCAGATGGTTTTCAAGAGTATTTCAACATAATACAAATGTTTTTCATTATATATTTTCCACTCAAATTCAATTTACTGATTTATTTCTTGCTTTACAGAAATGTGATAAAGCTAAGATGAGAGTTAAAGTGAGACGTAACAGCATTTATAGCTTGTACTAAAGTGTACAATAGCTGACACAATGAATACCCTACCAGGTGCTATGACTTTAAAGGCCTCTACAGCTGGGATTGCTAAATTCTGCTGAAGCTGTCCCAATTTTGCGAGTTGGGAAAAAATTTGATTTTATTATAGGCAAAGTGTCAATGTTACCAAATAAAGCAATTATAAATGCATGGGGGAAATAAATCTGAGTCTGAACATAATAATTGAAAGGCCAAATAAACAAAAATGTATTTATTAAAACGTACCATCTTATGGCTTTGGAAAGCCTTTAAAAATGTATCAATATGTACTTCAAGGTCTCAATAGAGAAGACACCGATTGAACGCTACTATTGGACACCGCTAACTAGCTAGCCATTTCACATCGGTTACACTCAGCCCTCTTTGACCTCCACCTTCTCCGCAGCAATCCCAGCAGCTGGGGAAGCCAGAGAGGAAAAGGCGAAGAGAAAGGATTTACTCCGCCCAAAATCTGTCCTCATGAGATAAGCCATTTTTTGTATGGAGGTCTATGAGAGTGTCAAATTCCATGAGGCTTATTTGATCTAATAGAAGTTTAGCAAATGTGGGCCTCCTGAGTGGCGCAGAGGTCTAAGTCACTGTATCGTGGTGCTTGAGGTGTCACTATAGACCCGGGTTCTACCCTGGGTTGTGTCGGCACAGAATTGGCCCAGCATCGTCTGGGTTAGGGGAGGGTTTGGCCGTGGAGGCTTTACTTGGCTCATCACACTTTTGTGGTGGGCTGGGCGCCTGCAGGCTAACTTTGGTTGTCAGTTGAACAGTGTTTCCTTTCGACACATTGGTGAGGCTGGCTTTCGGGTCAAGCGGGCAGGTGTTAAGGAGTGTGTTTTGAAGGACGCATGAACCCATTGGGGAGTTGCAGCGATGAGACAGGATCTCAATTGGGGAGAAAAAGGGGGTAAAGAAACAAAATAAAATATGTTTAGTAATGTGTAGGCTGTTACAAATGTACTGATATAAGTGGATGCATGTGGCATTGTGGCAACTTTGAGAAAG
Source organism: Oncorhynchus keta (assembly GCF_023373465.1). NCBI lineage: Eukaryota > Metazoa > Chordata > Actinopteri > Salmoniformes > Salmonidae > Oncorhynchus > Oncorhynchus keta. Next base: position 16,005,869 of record NC_068435.1, read on the forward strand.
ATTACTTAGTTGTGCCTGTTGTTCACATGCGTATCTGCCCTCTCATTGGTTAGAATGGTCCCACTTGATCTCGCCTGCCTTTAAATCATAGAGCCCTACAGTGGAAGAGTCATAGTACCCATAAAACCTGGCATTCAAATAGGGAAATGGTTCCAGTCGTTTTTCCACCATTAATTTTTCAAAAAGGGGATTTTAGAAACACTTAAAATAAGGGCTCAGTTTCGTGTAGGCTTACCCTGGCGTGACATTTTGATAACGATATAAATCTCTCTTGGAAAAGGTTACTTTTATTAATATATTCAGCTCTATTTACTCTCAGATTCAAAAATGCTAATTAGAACCAAAGTACACATCATGCAAAACTACAAATCCCTGCAGGCTCCTGCATGTCATCTCTCGCTGATACCTTCGCTAACAGTTATTGTGTCAATTTAAAACTTGCACTAGACAGAATTGTGCATTTAAAGAAATGTAGCCAATTTATTAATTACTACATTTAGCTAACATTAGTTAGTTAATCCAGAGATTCTTACCTTTGCCTAGATTTGGCAGTCTCGTCCAGATCATCATGGCATTTGTAGTTCTTTATGATAGCCACATTTGCAGCTAATTAGCATTTCATTATGGTGGGGTAAATACAGACGAATATATTGATAAAAGTCACCTTGTCCTAGAGAACTGTACATGGTTATCAAAATGTCACTCCGGGGAAAGCCTACACGAAACGCAGCCCTTATTTTAAGTGCTTCTAAAATCCCCTATGGGGTAAAATGAATGATGGACAAATTATTGGAACCATTTCCTTTTGACCGCTTGGCTTCATGGGTATTATGACTCATACTGTGGACTATTGAGGACATGTATTTCCATTGTTAGAGTGGTCACTGGGCTATCTTGTCAATATAATAGATAATCTTTGGCAGAGCCCAACTAATTTATCCTAATCAACAGCATCAATATAAATATTTGCTTCCATTCCTCAACCTGACCTCGAACCAGGAACCCTCGAAACACACAGATATCGGTCACCCACGAAGCATAGCTACCTCGCTCCACAAAAGCCACGGCCAGTACGGAATTAAGGAAAACAACTACTTCAGTCTCAGAGCTAGTGACGTCGCCGATTAAACGCTACTAGTGTACACCGCTAACTAGCTAGACATTTCACATCGGTTGTATTATGTAATTTCAACAAAAGGTTAAGCCAAATTTGTCAAATAAATGAGCGTATGCGCTGAGCATGAATTCCATTGCAGTAGGTGGCGATAGGTGGCTGGATGTTGAGGTATAGAGTAGTGTTGTCAACAGCGTAGAAGGACTGGAAGAAACCGAGAACGCTCGCTTGAGCTCTTGCAAAAATAATGAATAGATAGCGGAAGAGAATCGAGGAGGAATTCTCAACTCATCAGGGTTGAAAAAGAGTAGATTACATTCTTGCAGAATTCACTATAACTCACAAATAATGGCGACTAAAAGGACGGTAATAGTGACAGGTAAGTGATTTATGTAGCCTATACTGTCTTAGTTCGCTGTCAGTTCTCTAAAATGTTGATTAAAATTAGTTGCCTAACTATTAAAGATTGGAATTACTTCTATATTGTGTCATCTTGAAAACGACATTGTTCCTCAACTACTATACAACTACTGACCGTCTACTGTACTGTATTGTGCATCTTCATCTTACATTCACAAAGTGTGTCTGTCAGGTTGAAATGTACGAATTGTAATGTTGAGGCAGACCAACCTATTACAGATAGATCAAGTCAGAGGCGATAATGTAGCCATTTATGGATCGTTGTAGCCATTTAGCCATTTATGGGTACATGTTTGTCGTGATATTATTGTGATACTATTGAGAATGATGCTGGCTAAATTCGTGCTGACAAGAAGCATATTCTTAACCTACTCTTCTCCCCCGATATAACTTAAATGGACATTGTAGTATAGTGTCATCTCATCTATAAAACCCATGCACTCATTAGCATATATTGTGTTACAATTGATTATACATGTCAGCTGCTGTAATAGATAATATTTAACTTGAGATGTCCGTTAGACTTTCGAACTAAGATTATTGTGACTTTCATTTAGATAGGGGTAGAGTGATAAGCAGCTATAAAAATTTAATGTGCCATTGGTGTATACTGGTGTTACTAGGCGAGGACTTAAAAGGCTATCAATATCATCTATATTTTTTTAGGGTTTGAACCTTTTGGCGATCACACCGTGAATGCTAGCTGGGTGGCAGTGCAGGTAAGTGAGTTTGTTGCGTGTTTTGTATGGTGCATTATTAAGAGGTCTATTCTTATTGGCAACACCTTACGTTGATTTCCACATGAGTAGTAACACAAAATTGTATCACATTACATGACATTTAAGAATAATTACTTCATTGCATAGTAGGAACTAATGAAAGTGTCATGTTAATACACAAGTGGAAAAAGGAATGATCTGCTTTAGCACTTCTGTCGTAACAGCAAATGCTTAATGACTTAATAATGAATAAGTAATCACTTTTCACTATTTAACAATGGATGAATGCAATGTTGTTACTATAGTAATTAGTGTTATCACAACAGGTGTAAAGGCAACTGATTTTTACAACCTTGAGGCACAACAAATGCCTCAAAAGGAAAAATAAAGCTTTATCTAATTAAATAGGGTTTGTGGTTCCTTACACACTTCCTGTTTCCTCTGTGTAAAGGAACTGGAGCGGTTGGGCTTGGGTCAGAGTGTGGACCTATATGTCTGTGAGGTGCCAGTGGAGTACCAGGCAGTTCAGAGTCTACTGCCATCTCTATGGAAACAGCATCAGCCACAGGTAGCCACAGGGAGTCACAGCAAATGTCAAGTGTTGTTCCTCACAATATATTTTTTTACTGCATGGTAAAAGGCATTAGTAATAGTGTTCGACAGGTGCACCATTACTGTATGACATTTAGGCTACAGTTTGAAATATGATGTAGAGTCTCTATTGGTATAACAGTGGCTACATTTAACACACATTCTCTTCTCCGTGGGTCAACAGTTGGTGGTCCATGTCGGGGTCTCTGGGATAGCCACCACAGTCACCCTGGAGAAATGTGGCCACAACCACGGCTACAAGCGGGTGGACAACTGCAGCTTCTGTCCAGACTCTCAGTGTTGCCTGGACGGTGGTCCTGACTGCATCGATTCAGTCATAGACATGGACCTAGTCTGCAAGAGGGTCAACTCCTCAAGGCTTGGCGTGGCAGTGTCAGTATCAAAGGATGCAGGCCGGTGAGTGCTGTGCTCGACTCTACTCTCATTCAACCAGTCACATGCCACTATTTATGATCTCATACTTTTTTTCAATGAAACTACATTAAAGGGAATGTTCACACAAATTACAAATGTATCCTATCTATGATCTTTAATTGTAGGGTTAGGGTTAGCATACTTTCTAGGTAGTGAGTGATAAGATGTTAAATAATAATGTGGGTGGTCTGTCCCTTTTGTAATCTGAAGTTGCCACTTCAGAAATCTCATTGACCTAAATGGCAAATCCATTGATTCTGATAAAAGCTAATGTCTTCTGTTGTCTCTTTACCCTAACTTAACCTTTGATCCGGTCAGATACCTGTGTGACTACACCTACTACACGTCGCTGTACCTGGGGAAGGGCAGGTCAGCGTTTGTGCACGTTCCTCCACTAGAGAAGCCCTACAGTGCCCAGGACCTAGGCAGAGCCTTGCAGGCCGTAGTAGGGGAGATGCTGGAGCTTGTGGGTCAATCTGAGGATGATGACCATGACCACCACCACTGCAGCCACCAGCACCATCAGCATGCTCACTAAAGAATTACTTCCGGTGACCTCTGTCCTCAACTCATTGCTCCTGTCCCCAATGGACAGATAAAGCACTTAAAGCTGGAATCCTTAATTGAAACAATAACAAAGTGGTGACCCTGCCTCTGTTTTGGTAAAAACCTGAGGGATGGGCCTGAAGAAATGTAACCACTCTCAAATTCATAGGCAGAGCTATATTCACAGACTGACCATCCAAGATTTCAAAATGATAGTTTTAACCATGTTTTGAGGCTATACAGTGTTTGTTTACATTTACAAGCTTATATTATGGGTTCTGATGGGGTATGAAATTTGAACTAAGCTCATGAGGCATTCATACGTTATATTCGTCAAGAATCAATGGTTATATAGCACAAGTCCAAAAATTGATGTAGCATCTAAGGATTCTAACTTTAAGGACAGATACAACTGATACTCCACTAAGCAGTAGCTAAAGAGAGGGCTATCAGCACTCCCCCTGAACTAGAGAAAGGGAGATTATATGAATGAGAATAGGCAGAGCAATGGATGTATCCAACTGGGTAGGCTGGTGGGAGGAGCTATAGGAGGACAGGCTCATTTTAATGGTTGGAATGGAATCAATTGAATGGTACCAAGCATGTCAAACACTTGGAAACAGTGTGTTTGACTCATTCTATTCCAGCCACTACAATGAGCCCATCCTCCTATGGCTCCTCACACCAGCCTCCTCTGGTATACACGTATATTATATCAATGGCTCTGGGTATTGTCATTTGACTGTATTTCACAAAGAAACCGTTATTTAAAATTGTATTTAGTCTTTATTTAACAAGGAAAGTCAGTTAAGAACAAATTCTTATTTACAATGACAGCCTACCAAATGACCTCCTGCGGAGATGGGGTTGGGATTAAAAATAAAATATAGGACAAAACACACATCACGACAAGAGAGACAACGCTACATAGAGGCCTAAAACAACAACATATAGCATAGCAGCAACACAAGACGACACACTGTAATGGTCCAATAAATGATGCTGTAGATGAGAGAACCATTGGCTACGTTTTAAACTCACAAAAGACACACCCTAGTCCACTATCCTCACTTTATGCAATGCCCTTGGAGTAATCCCTGCGGCCATCTTGGTCGTCGGTCGAAATGATTAGCCAAAGCAAGGGAAGTTCGCAACGTAAATCCCTCAGCCCTCGTTTTTGATAAGATTTTGCGAGTGTACAATTATGTTCACTTCGGGGCTTGAAACGCCCCATAATTCAATTCGCGTCACGTAAAAGTAATTATGTTTTTGTTTGGATAGCTTTTTGGAAATTGTATAAATAAAACATTTTCCTTCTTCAGAAGTTCCAGCTAGGCAGGCTAACGTTAGTTAGCTAATTAATTTGCTAGCCATCATACAGTAAGCGTATATTAATAACTATATAGTTAATATAAGTAGACATGCAACCATAATTGACTGTAGCGCATATAAAGCACCCACAAGCTACCGGGGGCTAAAAACACAATATTCGCGGTACGAACGAGTGACGAATTTCCGGGCAAGGGCAGTCCATTTAAAATTCCTTCCTCCCTTGCCCTACAAGTGTAAACTCGTCAGACGTCATGGTACGTCATCAGAAGTTTGAGGGGAGAGGGTGTGTCTTTTAAGTGTTTGGAATGCAGCCATCTTTGGATATTCAGTGCTTTTAAGCCACATCGTCCTGACAGCTGTATGACTGACTGCCTGCTTCTTTCTCACTATTTTAAATAGTTCCCTTTTTAGTTCCTTATTCCCCTCACAAATCACTCTCGCTTTGACATAATGGTCAACGTAGCGTGCCATTTATTTTACCATCTCTAGCCCCCCTCATTATGTGTTTAATATTTGTTGTGAAATTGTACAATATATCCAGGACCGCTGCATATCAGTACATATAAGGACACAAACATGTTTTTTTGATTAATGTACTTCAACCATGTGTTATTATCTCAGGTAATTTATTGCATATACAATCAATATTTGTAATGTGATGAATAATGATATGGACATTTTTATTTTGTCTTTGGTATCTGTATTCTCTACTTCAGAATATGGTCTAATGCTGTGATTAAACCACTTAAAGAAAAATTTAAGCCAATAAGCTTAAGCCATACCAAGTAAAATAACTATTGGTAAACCTGTAGTAGTATGTGCTCTTCTTCCTATGAATTCATCATGTACATCTATTGGAATTGGAAAGAATTTGAATGTCATCTTACTTACATAATATTACCAGGAAAGGGTAAGCGGTTAAGAGTGTTGTGTTATTAACCAAAAGGTTGCTGGTTTGATTCCCTCAGCCGACTAGGTTAAAACAATCGGTCAGTGTGCCCCTTGAGCAAGGCATTCAACCCTACAGTAACTGCTCCTGTAAGTTGCTCTGGATAACAGCATCTTGTAAATTACTGTACATGATAAACACATTCTGACTCTAGGCCTAATCAAGGATTGTGAAAAATATTCCTCTTTTGTGTGAACGTTATGCCTTGGACACTTTGAATGTGGTTATGGCTAGAAAGGATCCAGCTTTTGTCAATTTTGACGACCTTTGATGTGCTCTTTGCATTTTGTGCTGTGTGCAAGGTGTTACGTCATTACTTCGAGTGGGAGTTGAGGCTCACGAGACGGTGTGTTCTCAGTTTATTCATGTGCGTTGGTATTTCGGTATTTGTTTAAGTTTAATTTTGTCAGGGATATCTACACTTTGTTTAGTTAGCGATTGAATTTAAAATATCATTCTGAAATATCACTGTTGGTGGAGAAAATGAGTGTTGAGGCGTACGGGCCGAGCTCGCAGACTCTCACGTTCCTGGACACTGAGGAAGCGGAGTTGCTTGGAGCAGATACCCAGGGCTCGGAGTATGAGTTCACGGATTTTACCCTGCCGAGCCAGACTCAAACAGGCCAAACGCAGAGTCAGTTGGAAAATCAGGTTCGTGTAATTTTTGTTGCCTGTATGGTTTCAAACTAGCAAATAAAAACTCGCTAACAAGCTAAAGGGTATTGTACATACGGAACCTTGGAGATAGCTAGCCAGTGTGCTAACTATATTAGCACAGCTAGCACGCTGGTAGCTAGCTGTATAGTTTCAAAGAAAACACATGCATCTGTCTCAGAGGCCACGTAGCTGGCTAACCAGTTAACTTAGCCAGCATGTTTACATATAATTTAGCATGCTAGTATTAGCTAATTTGCTTGTATGCGTTGTGGGATGGACACCAAGATTGTCAAGCAGCCTGTCATTTTCTTGATAACGCCATGGCACTGAGTGTAGCATTCCTAAATTCATTATCTGCCCGCGTTACATGGCATGCTAGCTAACTGCTGTGAGCTTGCTACAAGTGCATTTAATAGCTAACTAACGTTAGCTAACTAAACGATAGTTTACTAACTGTCTGTTACACTTGTAGTTAAAACGTTATCTGTGGTGGTGTCCAATTCCAGGTTATTTACATTATTTTGCCAGCCGCTATTGAAATGAAATTTCCATGTTTTCTCCAGGTGAATGGGCCTGATGGAGTACAGCAGAATGGGGATGACCCTGTTGTGAAAGCAAGTCAACTTCTTGCAGAGTTGAACTTTGAAGAAGACGAGGAAGACAGCTATTATACTAAAGATCTCCCAGTCCATGCATGCAGGTAATGTTCAGAAATATCTTTTGATTGATCTTTTGATGCTGTCTTGCAGAGTTCATAATAAATATTTGTTTTACTCCCTGTAAAGTTTTTACGGTTGTGACATTATCCTTGTTTTGCTTTCCCAAGTTACTGTGGCATTCACGATCCTGCTTGTGTGGTGTATTGCAACACCAGCAAGAAGTGGTTTTGCAATGGACGTGGCAATACATCTGGCAGGTAAGCTCCAAAGAACAACCAACTTATCTAAATGTAGTTGGCGTCTATGTGGAAGACTATACACACAAAGTAGAATGTGAGGCACATGAGTCCCAAAGGACATTTTATAAATGTCTATCATAAATGTTGCTAAATCTGTTCATATTTTCCTCTCTCAGCCACATTGTGAACCACCTGGTCAGAGCCAAGTCCAAGGAGGTGACTCTGCACAAGGATGGTCCTTTGGGGGAGACGGTGCTGGAGTGCTACAACTGTGGCTGTCGCAACGTCTTCCTCCTGGGGTTCATCCCTGCCAAGGCAGACTCTGTGGTGGTACTGCTTTGCAGGTAAAGCCGGTCTATGGTGTTTACTAACCATTTTTTGAACCATTCTGTTTCACAATGATCAGATGTCCTATTTTTCTAAATGTTCTTGGCCCTTTTTGAATCCATAATCCAATAGCTCTTATCATTGAATCAAAGTGATTTAGTAGTGGAGTGCATTGATGGACGTATTGTTTGTTTTTGGTAATACAGGCAGCCATGTGCCAGTCAGAGCAGTCTGAAAGACATCAACTGGGACAGCTCCCAGTGGCAGCCGCTGATCCAGGACCGCTGCTTCCTGTCCTGGCTGGTTAAGATCCCCTCTGAGCAGGAGCAGCTGCGGGCCCGCCAGATCACCGCCCAGCAGATAAACAAGCTTGAGGAGCTCTGGAAGGTTCATAAACTACCTTATGGTCCTGTGTGGCTCAGTTGATAGAGCATGGTGCTAGCAACGCCAGGGCTGTAGGTTCGATTCCCACGGGGGACCAGTACCGAAATATATGAAAATATATGCACTCACTACTGTAAGTGGCTCTGGATAAGAGCGTCAGCTAAATTACATACATGTAAATTTAGCGAGAGTTAACCCAGTGGTTTACTGTAGGCCAGTGGCCTTTTACTTTGGTCATGGAGAGCTACTGGCTTCTTTTATGAATTTTATTTCTCAAATAAAGTAATCAGCGCTCTTTACCTGTGGCTGTTGTTTGACTGGGTGTCTTCAGGAAAACCCCACAGCCACTCTGGAGGACCTGGAGAAGCCCGGCGTGGACGAGGAGCCTCAGCACGTGTTGCTGCGCTACGAGGATGCCTACCAGTACCAGAACATCTTTGGCCCCCTGGTCAAACTGGAGGCTGACTACGATAAGAAACTCAAAGAGTCCCAGGTAAGTTCTACTGATTTCTGCTAGAGTTTTCAGGCTAGCTCCTCCTGCTTTTGGATGTCACGGTAAAGACCGTTTGGTTTTAGATGGTTAATTCATTGCCGTCTCGTCTGTTTGTTTCCCAGACCCAAGACAATATTACTGTCAGGTGGGACTTGGGACTCAATAAAAAGCGGATTGCTTATTTCAGCCTTCCCAAGACGGACTCAGGTGGTAATTCATTTTTTGTTCATCAACGTCAGTGTTCACGAGTGTTCCATCTCCATTCCATTCCGGCCACGACCTCCCTCACGTTCTCACTGATGAGCATGCCGGAGTGTCTTCTAGTCTTGAGTCTGTATGTGTGTGTGTGTGTGTGTGTGTGTGTGTGTGTGTGTGTGTGTGTACACGATTCTGTTTGTATGACTAATGTCCTAAAGTCTATGGATTCTAAATTGTGCTTTTCATCAGCCAATTCCCTTGTCCTTGCTGTCCTTTTTCTACTATTCACTGTATTTCTGAAGACATGCGCCTGATGCAGGGAGATGAGATTTGCCTGAGGTACAAGGGAGACCTTGCCCCACTCTGGAAAGGCATTGGACATGTCATCAAAGTCCCAGACAGTATCCTTTGTTAAAAATCATTATGCTCTTATGTTACCTTTGACTCTTCGTTACTCATTTGATTCAAATTCAAACATTAGTTTGGGAATGATTGTCTCTCTGACCACATTGATAGCATTAGTCTCTGGAAGGAATAGGTGTTATGTGGCGTGTAGTCCTTAATCCTGTGACAATAGACTATGGCGATGAGATAGCCATCGAGCTGAGGAGCAGTGCTGGGGCCCCCGTGGAAGTACCACACAACTTCCAGGTTGACTTTGTGTGGAAGTCCACCTCCTTTGACCGGTAGGAACCTCCTGACACCAATCCATATGAAACGCAACAAATGGATTGAGCTAGGCTTGCTTTTGGCAATGGACTTAATATTACACACGGTTTCAAACTTTCCTCCAGGATGCAAAGTGCCCTGAAGACCTTTGCCGTGGACGAGACCTCTGTGTCCGGGTACATCTACCACAAGCTGCTGGGTCACGAGGTGGAGGATGTGGTCATCAAGTGTCAGCTGCCCAAACGCTTCACCGCCCAGGGCCTGCCTGACCTCAACCACTCACAGGTGGGTGTTACGATATGCAGAAGTTATGAGTGTATTTGAGTTATCCCTTCTAAAACGATATTTGCTGACAGTTTGGCATTTTAAAATGTCATCACATAGGTATATGCTGTGAAGACTGTGCTGCAGCGCCCTCTCAGTCTCATCCAGGGGCCCCCTGGCACGGGGAAAACTGTCACTTCTGCCACTGTAGTGTACCACCTGGCCAGACAGGGCAACGGGTAAGATGTGTTCACTTAATATATACAGTACTTAACCATATACAGTACTTATAAGTAAATAACTTTCACTATAAGAGTAACTACTCTTAGTCTATCTAGTCTTGGCAGAGATCATCATTGCAAAATATATATTTTTTCTAAATTGACCAACCTAAAGGTTTTATAAGCGCTCTTGTCCATCCCTAACACCAGTTGTGTGTGTCCTCAGGCCTGTGCTGGTGTGTGCTCCCAGTAACATTGCGGTGGACCAGCTGACTGAGAAGATCCACATGTCAGGTCTGAAGGTGGTGAGGCTGTCTGCCAAGAGCAGAGAGGCCATCGACTCCCCTGTGTCCTTCCTGGCTCTGCACAACCAGATCCGCAACATGGACAGGTAACCTGGGACTGCTATCGAGAGAGGAATATGGTGTCTTCATCTTATCAGGTGTCCTGCTAACTCAGGAGACAAAGGATCGATTCCACTTTTATTTTATTTTATTTGACTAGGCAAGTCAGTTAAGAACAAATTCTGATTTACAATGACAGCCTACCGAGGAACAGTGGGTTAACTGCCTTGTTCAGGGGCAGAACGACAGAACCTTGTCAGCTCTGGGATTCTCCACACTAAAGAGTACTGGTTTCTCAGTTTGTATTTTTGTTGTATCTGTATGCAGTATACCAGAGCTTCAGAAGCTCCAGCAGCTGAAGGACGAGACTGGGGAGCTGTCCTCCTCAGACGAGAAGCGCTACAGAGCCCTGAAGCGCACCGCCGAGAGGGAACTACTTATGGTAACACCTGCTCCTTTTCCACACACTCCCTTAAAACAAAGTCCTAAAATGGCATAATTCCACTACTCCCTGAGGTTGATTATCACTGACCACGTCTCCCATCTCTGCTCCACAGAATGCTGATGTGATCTGCTGTACCTGTGTGGGGGCAGGAGACCCCCGCCTGGCCAAGATGCAGTTCCGCTCCATCCTCATTGATGAGAGCACCCAGGCCACTGAGCCAGAGTGTATGGTGCCTGTCATACTGGGGGCCAAGCAGGTATGTCTCAGGGCAATCTCTACGATAAATTATGTCTAGTCAGTTAGCTCCATGACAGGTCCCAACTTCTCTCTCTTTCTTATACAGAATGTTTATCAAAGGTTGTTGCTGAGGAAAAACTGCAGTTACATTTATCACCTTTCTCCGGATGTTTGTGCTTGGTTGAATTTGACACTGAGATGGGCACTACTTTCTCTGAGTTGTGATATTTTTTTTATTTCACCTTTATTTAACCAGGTAGGCTAGTTGAGAACAAGTTCTCATTTGCAACTGCGACCTGGCCAAGATAAAGCAAAGCAGTTGGACACATACAACACAGAGTTACACATGGAATAAACAAACATACAGTAGGAAAATCTATATTGAGCATGTGCAAATGAGGTAGGATAAGAGAGGTAAGGCAATAAATAGGTCATGGTGGCAAAGTAATTACAATATAGGAAATAAACACATGCAAATGCTATGCCCAATACTAGTTCCTACACCACACAACAATGGATTTGAATTGGAATAGCCTTTCTATTTGTACTAAATCTATGATTTCTCTCTGTTTCTCTCAAGCTGATCCTGGTGGGAGACCACTGCCAGCTGGGTCCAGTAGTGATGTGTAAGAAGGCTGCCAAGGCGGGCCTGTCCCAGTCCCTGTTTGAGCGTCTCGTGGTGCTGGGCATCAGGCCCATCCGTCTGCAGGTGCAGTACCGTATGCACCCGGCCCTCAGCGCTTTCCCCTCCAACATCTTCTACGAGGGCTCCCTGCAGAACGGAGTCACCGCAGGTAAGTTTGTGAGGAATGGAACTGGGCCAGTGTGTACACGGGTTGGTTGTTTAGCAACAAAACCGAGGCGTGCGCAACTATGGCGCAGAACAGACTGGGTTGGCATAGACTGTTGTAAACTATATTTAGTCTCCAAATGTTTATTCAAAACGTAAATGCATTTGCACAATGAGCACTTGTCTCTCAAATACATTGTTACAGTTGCTGGTTAGCTAACTAGTGAACCATACTAGCATAGACATGACATGAGTCAAGACATGGTATCGATAACAACATACAACGAGCTGACACGGGCCAACTATGATTTCTCACATGGCAAGCTATCTAACTGTTCAAAATCGCAACACTGCCTACGCGCATCGTTTTTGGACGTTGTCAGCCATCCCGTCTATAGAATTCTCGTAAATACAGGTGAGGGTTAGCTTGTCCTCCTAATGTGCTTGTCCAGCAAGAGGGGAATGGGCTCCCTGTTGTCTACAAACTGGTTGGGTAGTTTAGATCATGTCTCTAAGGAACAAGAAAACAGAACAATCATGAATTGCCTTATAACAGCCATATTTACTCAGCTTGCACCAGATGTAAAACACCCATATAAAAAGGTAATACACGACATTGGCTTAATTTACACTTAAATCTGGATCACCTAAATGTACATTTTATTAACTCCTTTTCTTTACCCATTTTTATTTGACTTACACAGCTGACCGCATCAAGAAAGGCTTTGACTTCCAGTGGCCACAACCAGACAAGCCCATGTTCTTCTACGTGACCTTGGGCCAGGAAGAAATTGCAAGCTCTGGAACCTCCTATCTTAACAGGTATTTGACAAACTGAGGCATTTATCATTCCAGTGCTTTCGTACACTGACCATTTATGACTCCAGTCATAAAAAGGGTATGTTTTGTGAATAAGGTTTTCTTCACTCTCTCCCGCTGTACAGAACTGAGGCTTCCAACGTGGAGAAGATCACCACCAGGCTGCTAAAGGCTGGGGCCAAGCCTGACCAGATAGGCATCATCACCCCCTACGAGGGCCAGAGGTCCTACCTGGTGCAGTACATGCAGTTCAGTGGCTCCCTCCACACCAAGCTCTACCAGGTACAAAACACAGGCTTGGCTCTACAATATGTGACCAATCTTGTCCGCTGCAGCACTCCAGTCTGTCAGTCATATTCTCACTATAATGTAGCAGGTTTGAAATATAGTTATAGCTTGAAATGGGAGTGCATAAATCTAAATAAATCAGTTTACATTGGTTTAGTAATGTGCTCATGGAATCATTAATCCAGTTTGGCCTTCACTTAAAACATTCAAATGGATGGTGGAATGGTGCGTCTATGTTGGCTTATCTAATTGCTTTCCGGTCTCTTGGCTGTCCTCAGGAGGTGGAGATAGCCAGCGTTGATGCGTTCCAGGGCAGAGAGAAGGACTTCATCATCCTGTCCTGTGTCAGAGCCAACGAGCACCAGGGCATTGGCTTCCTCAACGACCCACGCCGTCTCAACGTTGCTCTCACCAGGGCCAGGTAAAAAACACATGGGCCATTCTCTCTGTCTCCTGATAGTCAACAGATAACAAGTTTTGCAAGACTATTTTATTATTTGTATTTGGGATTATGTCAACAATTTCTAAATCCTCAGAGCAAAATGTCATTACCACACTGCAAAGAGAAATTATTTACATAATATTATTTTCTATATCTGTGAAGGAAGTGTTTGAAAGGAACTATGTCCTATTTGTGTGTGTGTATAGGTATGGGGTTATCATCGTGGGCAACCCCAAGGCCCTGTCCAAGCAGCCTCTGTGGAACCACCTGCTCAACTACTATAAGGAGCAGAAGGTTCTGGTGGAGGGACCCCTCAACAACCTGAGGGAGAGCCTCATGCAGTTCAGCAAGCCCCGCAAACTGGTCAACGCCATCAACCCTGTGAGTCGTCCTCCCCCTAAATCCACGTGTGTTGGATTATGTACAACTTTATGTAGTGCGTGGTGTTTACTTTCATGATATTACTTTGCCAGTAGACCATTTAAAAAATATGTGCATAGGCTACTGTGTGTGTGTGTTAGACTTACTGAAATGTTTGTTTCATGTGTGGGTTCTTCAGGGGGGCCGTTTCATGAGCACAGCCATGTATGATGCAAGGGAGGCTCTTATTCCTGGATCTGTGTATGACCGCAGCAGCACTGGTGAGAGACGACGTCAAACTGGAAACTTGTGTCTCTTTACCTGTTTTGCCGTTGTTCAATATGTTTTCTTTTCTTGTAGGACGTTCATCCAACATGTACTTCCAGACCCACGACCAGATCGGCATGATTGGTCCGGGCCCCATGGCCTCCATGAACATTCCCTTCAACCTGGTCATGCCCCCCATGCCGCCGCCAGGCTACCTGGGCCAGGTCCACTGCCCGCCAGCAGGCCGTGGTGGAGGTATGAAGGGTAAGGCCGGCGGCGGAGGGGTGCGAGGTGGGCGCCAGCGGAGCCGTGGCATGGGGAACCACGGCGGGGGCAGCGGGCAGCACGGCCTCATGAGTGGCAGCCAGGCCAGCCAGGACCTGGGCTCCCAGCCCTTCTCCCAGGGACCCCTCACACAGGGCTACATCACCATGAGCCAGCCTTCCCAGATGAGCCAGCCTGGCCTCTCCCAGCCTGAACTCTCTCAGGTAAAGCAGAAGAACGTTTAAATGTGTTTCTCATAGCAGACGTTCTTGCTCTGACAAACATGTACATGCAGGCTAAAAGCTTCTCCCTTGTTGTTTTTCTTACAGGACAGCTACCTTGGCGATGAGTTCAAGTCCCAGATTGACGTGGCCCTCTCCCAAGACTCCACCTACCAAGGGGAAAGAGCTTATCAACATGGTGTGACTGGACTGTCCCAGTACTAGAGTGTAAGTAATTTTTTTGCTCTATATTCTATGAGCTAAGCCAACTGTTGCTGTAGTAATATCAGGTGGAGTAAATAGGCATTATATCTCGTCTTTGTCAGGGTATAAAAGTAATCTTTGTTTTATTTGACTCTTAGGTTGTGGGAAAAGGAGCTAGGCCTGTGCTGAGCTTAGTTCGTCGCCATTTTAATCTGGGTAATATCAAAAAAAGAACATATGGATACCCGTTTTCCACTGCTACAACTGAAGCACCACTGTGTGAAAGCAACAGGAGAGAGACCGAGAGAAACCAACCAATCACAAGAGTGAGAGCAAAATGGGGGTAGAGCTGGACAAGACAAGAGCGAGGAGGAGGGAGAGAGAAGGCGCTGCTCGCACACAGAGGAGAAGCAGCATATGTTGGGGTAGCAGCGTCGGAGCGACAAGCCCTTTGATGATGAGTCGAGGGGTGAAAGGTCATGGATCCTCAATGGGGTCACAGGAGTCACATCCCTACCACCTCTTCTCCCCCAGGGACCACAAGTTAGTTGGCTGAGGACATTGTTCTCGGAGCAGAGAGACTGAGAAGAGTTCTCACACAACCCTCCAACCTCACTCTACAAAACCGTCTCCTGCCAGCTAGAGGGGAAAAAGGGGACGAAACTCTTGAAGCAGTCAGTCGATTTGGGAAAATTTCTAACCTCAAAGTTGATCCGTGCTCATGCTCTGCATTTGAACATGTTTGAGCGAGAGGCGAGAGGTTTTGGGCAGACCAAGAATGGTCTTGTTGAACGTCTCAAACGGAATCAAATGGTGCAGGAGTCGGAAGAATACTGACCATTCATCTTTTTCAACTTTGAGTTGGAAAGTTTTCTACATGAGGTCTGTTGTTGCAGAGGTTTTGAAAGCTGGTGAATTTCACTGGCTTTCCGTTCTGGTCTTTCTGAAGGATAAGTGGTGGAATGGCTCTTGAAACAATTAAAGGAAACATTATTGTCTCGAGATCTGAAGTGGTGGACTTGAAAGATCTGTAGTTTGCGAGACAGGTTTTTGTTTTTTTCTGAAGTCTATCTGTAGTACAAAAAGGAGAGTAAAAAGAATACCATAACCAACTTATTGTAATCGAAAAAGCAGGCATCACTTGCTCTTTAAAATAACCTCCAAATTATTACTTTAAAATTAGTCACAGCTTCACAGACATGAAATGCCACAAAGAAAGCACTTGTAGAATGCACATATAATTTGCATGGCTACATGGCTAATTCATTAATCCACATTAAGCAGAGAAGTTATCCCTAGAGGCCCAAGTTTAAACATGAAATTATGTATTAAATCATGTTTTACTTTGTTGATCAACAACTCATAAGAGGTGTTGCAAGGAAACAAGAATTTCTGTTCAGAGAGGTTATAGTAATGAAGTGTGTGAATACTACTGGGATAAGACTGCAGTATTCACAAGTGGAAGTCTGGATTTGACTACTGAGGAAGGTTAGAAGCCTCTGGCAACTGCTAATTGTAGGTATTCAGTACTGGCAGTCATTGGCCCATGTGAAAATGATAACTGAATGAAGGTTATGAACTCACTTAAAAATATAAATATATAATTTCTGACCATACCTTGATGAGTTTGTTGACCGAAGGGAGGCATTTCTGTCAGTATGTGGCAAAGGATGAGAACAAATATTTGTATATTGGTGTTGTAGACACAGTAGGTACTTTTATATTTAGTGCCCATGAAAGGTTATGGTGTAGATTTGTGTAGCCCCCACCACAGATCTAGTCTCAAACCTGACTCTAGGCAAACCAGTGGGTGTGTTCCTTTGCTGATGCAGGCCAGATCGTTATAGATATATATAGATATATAGCAATCTGGTCCCTGACGACATAGTTGAGGATGTGCCATGCAACCAATGGTTGATGCATGCAATGTCTGAGCAGGGGAACATGACTAGGGTCTGGTTTCAATGCTCGTGTTCCCCTGGTCAGACATTGCACGTATCAATCAGTGGTTGCGTGCCCTGTCATCAACTATGTCATTAACTGACAGATTGCTATGACATATGTGGTTAGCTGATACTTTAAATGCCATCAACGCCTGGGCACAGGAACGCCCCCAATGATGGACTCTTTTAGCATAGAGGAACTGTCACTACCTACACTATATTTCCAGCAGTATGTGGACACCGATTCAAATGAGTGGATTCGGCTATTTCAGACCCATCTGTTACTTATGGGTATATACAATCGAGTACACAGCCATGCAATCTCCATAGACAAACATTGACAATAGAATGACCTTACTGAAATGCTAAGTGACTTTCAATGTGGCACCAACAAGTCAGTTTGTCAAATTCCTGCCCTGCTAGAGCTTCCCCAGTCAATTGTAAGTGCTGTTATTGTGAAGTGGAAACGTCTAGGAGCAACAACGGCTCAGCCGCAAAGTGGTAGGCCACACAAGCTCATAGAACGGGACCGCTGAGTGCTGAAGGGCGTAGCTTGTAAAATTAGTCTGTCCTCGGTTGCAACACATAGTTCCAAACTACCCCTGGAAGCAACATCAGCGCAAGAACTGTTCGTCGGGAGCTTAATGAAATGGGTTTCCATGGCCGAGCAACCGCTCACAAGCCTAAGATCACCATGCGCAATGCCAAGCGTTGGCTGGAGTGGTGTAAAGCTCGCCGTCATTGGACTCTGGAGTAGTGGAAATGCGTTCTCTGGAATGATGAATCGTGCTTCACCATCTGGCAGTCCAACGGAAAAATCTGGGTTTGGTGAATGCCAGGAGAAAGCTACCTGCCCCAATGCATAGTGCCAACCGTAAAGTTTGGTAGAGGAAAAATAATGGTTGGGCTGTTTTTCATGGTTTCGATTAGGCCCCTTAGTTCCAGTGAAGGGAAATCTTAATGTTAAGGCATACAATGACATTCGAGATGATTCTGGACTTCCAACTTCGTGGCAACAGCATGACAATTCCCCCGTGCACAAAGCGAGGTCCATTCAGAAATAGTTTGTCGATCAGTGTGGAAGAACTTTACTGGCCTGCACAGAGGCCTGACCTCAACCCCATCGAACACCTTTGGGATGAATTGGAACGCCAACTGCGAGCCAGGCCTAAACGCCCAACATCAGTACCGGACCTCACTATGCTATTGTGGCTGAATGGAAGCAAGTCCCCGCCCGCAGTAATGTTCCAAGGAAACCTTTCCAGAAGAGAGTAGGCTGTTATAGCAGCAAAGGGGGGGACCAACTCCATATTAATGCCCATGATTTTGGAATGATGAGCAGGTGTCCACATACATTTGGTAATGTAGTGTAAGGGAAAATACATATTTTCCAGGGACTCCCAACAAACAATGATGCAGACATGCCAGAACGTTGCGATTCTAAACTAACGTTTGTAGGCAAAACTTTTGCAGGGGTTTTATTGAATGTAGTTTATGCAAACTAGCCACTTGCTAAATGCACTGATTAAAAATAACTTCTGTGATCTCTAGCTACTTTTTTGTATTTTATATAAGCGGATAAAGTAGTGCCGTAGTTCCATTATGCCAAGAGTCCATACCTTAAACCAGATCCTAGTCACTGTTTTGCCTCGGGTTGCGTTTTCAAGCCTACCACACACCCCCACCCACCCCGTTGGAGAAGAAAAAATGTATTTGGTAGATTCCAAGAACCCTTTTTTCCAGTTGAAGTTGAAATTTTACTTTCCCCTTTTGAATGTCCTTTCAATTTTATAACTACCAATACATAAATCTTCAAACATGTAGTAGACCTACCCTGTCACATGGAGAATCATTGATGCACAGTGCCTTCAGAAAGTATTCATACCTCTTATTCCTTTTTGTTGTATTTCTATTGTATTTATTTAGGATCCCCATCAGTTCCTGCCAAGGGAGAGGCTATTCTTCCTGGGGTCCAGAAACATTAAGGCAGTAATATACAATTTAAAATATTACATAACATTTCATAACTTTTCACAACACATTAAGTGTGTGCCCTCAGGCCACTACTCTACTATCATATATGTACAATACAACATCCATGTGTACAGTCCCCACTGTTCCATAAGGTGTATTTTTCTGTTTTTTAAAATCTGATTCTACTGCTTGCATCAGTTACCTGATGTGGAATAGAGTTCCATGTAGTCATGGCTCTATGTAGTACTGTTGTGGTCTGTTCTGGATTTTGGGATTGTGAAGAGACCTCTGGTTGCATGTCTTGTGGGATATGCATGGGTGTGCATTCAGCATGTCAATACTTCTTACAAAAACAAATAGTGATTTAGTCAATCTTTCCAACTGGATGAGAGATTGACATGCATATTATTGTTAGCTCTCTGTGTACATTCAAGGGCCACCCATGCTGCACTGTTCTGAGACAATTGTAAATCCTTCTTTGTGGCACCTGACCACACGACTTGACAGTAGTCCAGGTGAGACACAACTAGGGTCTGTAGGACCTGCCTTGTTGATAGTTAAGAAGACAGACCTCTCCCCAACTTCAGGTACATTTGCATCAACATGTTTTGACCATGACAGTTTACAATCCAGGGTTACTCCAAGCAGTTTAGTCTCCTGAACTTGCTAAAATTCCACATTATTCATTACACGATTTAGTTGATGTTTAGTGTCCCAAATACAATGTTTTTAGTTTTAGAAATATTTAGGACTAACTTGAATTGTACAATATTTGTACATTACTTTTAAAATTCTCAACCTCTAGCAATGA
The DNA here is from genome assembly GCF_023373465.1 of Oncorhynchus keta. Taxonomy (NCBI): domain Eukaryota; kingdom Metazoa; phylum Chordata; class Actinopteri; order Salmoniformes; family Salmonidae; genus Oncorhynchus; species Oncorhynchus keta. The sequence continues at coordinate 16,025,495 of NC_068435.1, forward strand.
TCAACAACCAACTTGACAGACAGCCATTTTCAAGTCTTGTCATAGATTGTTAAGCTGATTTAAAGTCAAACATTCAATGTCATCTTGGTAAGCAAACCCCAGTGTATATTTGGCCTTGTATTTTAGGTTATTGTCCTGCTGAAAGGTGAATTAGTCTCCCAGTGTCTGTTGGAAAGAAGACAGAACCAGGTTTTCCTCTTTGATTTAGCATGTTCTTAACTATATTGTAAATTATCCCCCCCAAAACTTCCCTAATCTTTGCTGATGACAAGCATACCCATAACATAATGCAGCCACCACCATGCTTGAACATATGTAGAGTGGTACTCAGTAATGTGTTGTATTGGATTTGCCCCAAACACAACGCTTTGTATTCGGGACAAAGTTCATTTCTCTAACACTTTTTTAACACACTTTAGTGCCTTATTGCAAACAGGATGCATGTTTTGTGATATTTTTAATTCTGTCCAGGTATATAAAAAAAATCACTGTCATTTAGGTTAGTATTGTGTGTAACTACAATGTTGAACTGAGGATGGATTTCACAGCCATTAAACTCTTAACTGTTTTAAAGTCACCATTGGTCTCACGTTGAAATCCCTGAATGGTTTCCTTCCTCTCCGGCATCTGAGTTCGGAAGGTCGCCTGCATCTTTGTAGTGACTGGGTGTATTGATACACCATCCAAAGCGTGTAATTATTAACTTCACCATGCTCAAAGGGATATTCTATTTCTGCTTATTTAATTTTTTGACCCATCTACCAATAGTTGCCCTTCTTTGTGAGGCATTGGAAAACCTCCCCTGGTCTTTATGGTTGAATCTGCGCTTGAAATTCACTGCTCGACTGAGAGCCCTTACAATGATCTGTATGTGTGGGGTACAGAGATGATAAACACTATTATTGCACACAGTGATTTTTACTCCTGAACTTATTTAGTCTTGCCATAAAAAGGGGTTGAATACTTATTTACTCAAGACATTTCGGCTTTTCATTTTTTATTATTTTGTATTAAAAAAAAAAATTTAATCCACTTTGATATTATGCGGAATTGTATGTAGGCCAGTGGCACAATCTCAATTTTAATATATTTTCGATTCAGGCTCTAACAACTAAATGTGGAAAAAGGCAAGCAGTGTGATTACTTTCTGAAGGCACTGTAATTTGTATCATTGATGGTCAAATTTCTCACGTGTAAAAGTAGTATTTTGTGACAATCCTACTTGTCAATTCCCTGCTGTGTTGAGTTTTTGGTCTGAAATCTTTCATTCTGTAATTCTGAATTGTATGTAACCATCCCTCATGATTCATTACGGTACCCTCCATTCCATGTGTGATAGTGTCATCTGACCATTTTTATGTCATTTTGCTGAGTCGTGTTAGGCTATGATTTTCAGAAGTCATTGTCGTATGCTAATGTGGTTAAACATTTTCTGTTATGAACACCTGTGGAAAGACATTTTAAGATGTTACCCATTCTGACTAAATGTGTTTGTACCTATCCATATCTTCTAGACATTAACCACATCCCTCCAAATACATTTCGAAAATGTGTTATTTCTGACAGCGTTCCCTATTTGACAACCTGTGCATGTGCTGTTCGATAGTACACCTCAATTATCAGGTTTCATCACTAAACATTCATGTATCTTTATGAAATTAGCCTATTGTTGCAAAAGGGGAACTCCTGAAGAGAAAATAAACTGCTGCTGCAATACAACTAAATGGTTAGGGTATGAAATTAGTTCAAGTAGATTAAATATTGGTCCACTACAAATGGTAACTGATCTTTGCTCATCTTCAAATATCGTTCAAACAAAACACCACTCTTGAGTGTCTCATGGGTTACAGGGATTTTGGAATGCTAAGAACCTTCAATTAGGACACAGAATAGTCTATATTTGTCCTCTTCCCCCAATAGCTGGTGTCATCCTAGTATCATTTATTTTCATTATTTGCTTCTGCAGGGTTTTACTTTGGAGTGAAGTGATGTTTCTTTCTTCTTGGAAATTGCTTGATTATGATTATCTAGTTATTTGGTCATTTGTTATACTCTCACTGAAATGTCATCCTTGTAACATCTTTGAAAAAAATAAAGGTTTCTTTTCACTCATTTTAAGTGATGGACAATTGAACTTGTTTTTGATAAATTACAGGAATTATGATTAACTCGACTACTAGCACTGAGCTCATAGACTTCACATCTGGGCTAGGCGGCCCTAATCTCATGTTTACATGGGGCTGCAGTATTGTGTCCTTGTGAGCCCAAGGAATTTGTTTTAATGTGAGGTATGTGAAAATTAAAAAAAGGTTAGTTAGTGTTTATTACGCCTAATCTATTTGCTAATGGTCAACCGTGAAGTAGACTCTAAACTACTGTAGTGAGTTTTGTCGGTGTTAGATTGAACGTAATGTGACCCACCACCAAACGGTAACCAGCAGGTGGTGGTGTATGTAGACGGGTTGAAACCCCAACTGTAGCAAATTGTAGCCATAGAGCGCTGCACCGCGCGCAGCTGGTGTTGTCTGGATATGAAATGTAACCAATAAAAAAAGTATCTCATGCCAAGCGATACTTGGTAACCAGTGTAGAAGACTGCACGCTTTTCACTCACATATTGCACCTTTAAGAGGAGTACAACCTGAGCGCCGCGAGGAACTGCGTTACAACAAGGTTACTGAAGTGCAGTCAGAATGAAAAACTGAGAAATCTACACACGATGGACTGCCGGACTGTGGCTAATGATACACATTGCTCCAGTTTCGTGGTGGCATCGATGTCCGACGTCGTGGCAAGCTTTTTCAAGTGAACGGACAGAACAGAGCGCATATAATTTTATTGACAGCGAATGTCCACAGTATTCATAGACAATTCTTGCCCTTTGCAGTGCAATTCCGGTGGTATACGGAAGCATCCCTATACTGACACAAATAAGAGGAAGGATTACAGCTCCAGTGTTCAACATAAAGGAGCCCACATTGCAGCTCGACCAATAGATCTTATTCATCTTTTACAACGAAATGGGGTGAGTGTCTCGAGTAACTCCATTCAACTCTCACTGACTCATTGCATTGGACGCTGGTAAATGACTGTTGCTATGAGAGAGAAAAGTTGAGGCTATTATTCTGCAGTCAGTCGGGACCATATCTCAAAAGGTCGGGACAATGCTTTTTAATATTGGGGTACCTTGTTCTTGAGGTAGGGTACCTATACATTTCTAATGATACATTGAAAAGCAGCGAGTGCACCCTGAACACTTGGATCTATCATAATTGTTATTTTCTAGTCCAGTTGTGTATTAATTTTAGAACATTTTTTTGTATGAAAACATCTTGATGTATGCAGTCAGTGTGTTCTGATTTCTTTCTTCCATAGAAAGGGTACTTCTGCTGCCTTATAAGATGTATCCTCAACATCGAGAAAGGTGAGTTGCTGTTATATTACACCCTGAGCACCTACTCAATAGCCCCTTCTGTCTGTGTCCTTGTTTCAGTTGTAGCATATTGACCCTGAGTGCCTACTCAATAGCCACTTCTGTCTGTGTCCTTGTTTCAGTTGTAGCATATTGACCCAGACCATCTACTTAATAGCCCCTTCTGTCTGTGTCATTGTTTCAGTTGAGGCATATTGACTACATAGTCCAAATTAAGAGATCCATCCCAACATTTGACAGTTGGCAGTAAACATCTTTGTGTAATGACCTTGGGATGCAAACAGGACCTCTTCTTTTACAGGACAAGAGAGGGAATAATAATTTGTGTGTGGGGAGGTTATATCTGTCCTGTTACACACTTGTACACGTGTGTAATGGAAATGTTTTTTTTTCTGTTACATATTCCAACTCTCCCTGAGACACCCGCAAGGAGTGGGGTCACATCCAGTGTCACCATTGTCCAGGTCCCCTGGAGAAATTGAGGTTAATTTCTCAAGGGCACAGCAACAGGTTTTCACCTTTTCAGACACAGGATTTGAACCAGCGACCTTTCAGTTACTGGCCCAACGTTCTAATCTCAAGACTATAATGGCCACCCTATTCTTGACAGTAGTCTCTTGTGTCCTATAGATTGTTAGTGTAATAATAGTGTGTAGATGTTTGAAGTACAGTTGAAGTCAGAAGTTTACATACCCCTAGCCAAATACATTTAAACCCAATTTTATCCTTGTAAAAATTCCCTTTCTTAGGTCAGTTATGATCACCACTTTATTTAACATTTTTGAAATGTCAGAATAATTGTACTAAGAATGATTTATTTCAGCTTTTATTTCTTTCATCACATTCCCAGTGGGTCAGAAGTTTACATATACTCAATTAGTATTTGGTAGCATTGCCTTTAAATTGTTTGACTTGGATCAAGTGTTTTGGGTAGCCTTCCATAAGCTTCCCACAATAAGTTGGATGGATTTTGGCCCATTCCTCCTGACAGCTGGTGTAACTGAGTCAGGTTTGTAGGCCTCCTTCCTCGCACACACTTTTTCAGTTCTGCCCACACATGTTCTATAGGATTGAGGTCAGGGCTTTGTGATGGCCACTCCAATACCTTGACTTTGTTGTCCTTAAGCCATTTTGCCACAACTTTGGAACTATGCTTGGGGTCATTGTCCATTTGGAAGACCCATTTGCGACCAAGCTTTAACTTCCTGACTGATGCCGTGAGCTGTTGCTTCAATATATCCACATCATTTTCCTCCCTCATGATGCCATCTATTTTGTGAAGTGCACCAGTCCCTCCTGCAGCAAAGCCACCAACGTGCTTCACGGTTGGGTTGGTGTTCTTCGGCTTGCAAGCCTCCCCCTTTTTCCTCCAAACATAACAATGGTCATTATGGCCAAACAGTTACATTTTTGTTTCATCAGACCAGAGGACATTTCTCCAAAAAGTACGATCTTTGTCCCCATGTGCAGTTGCAAACTGTAGTCTGGCTTTTTTTATGCCAGTTTTGGAGCAGTGGCTTCTTCCTTGCTGAGCGGCCATTCAGGTTATGTCGATATAGGACTCGTTTTACTGTGGATATTGACACTTTTGTATCTGTTTCCTCCAGCATCTTCACAAGGTCCTTTGCTGTTGTTCTGGGATTGACGTGCACTTTTCGCACCAAAGTACGCTCATCTCTAGGAGACAGAACGCTTCTCCTTCCTGAGCAGTATGACGGCTGTGTGATCCCATGATGTTTATACTTGCGTACTATTGCTTGTACAGATGAAGGTAGTACCTTCAGGCATTTGGAAATTGCTCCTAAGGATGAGCCAGACTTGTGGAGGTCTACAGTTTTTTTCTGAGGTCTTGGCTGATTTCTTTAGATTTTTCCATGATGTCAAGCAAAGAGGCACTGAGTTTGAAGGTAGGCCTTGAAATACATCCACAGATACACCTCCAATTGACTCAAATGATGTCAATTAGCCTATCAGAAGCTTCTAAAGCCATGACATAAATTTCTGGAATTTTCCAAGCTGTTGAAAGGCACAGTTAACTTAGTGTAGGTAAACTTCTGACCCACTGGAATTGTGATACAGTAAATTATAAGTGAAATAATCTGTCTGTAAACAATTGTTGGAAAAATTACTTGTGTCATGCACAATGTAGATGTCCTGACCGACTTGCCAAAACTATAGTTTGTTAACAATAAATTTGTGGAGTGGTTGAAAAAAGAGTTTTAATGACTCCAACCTAAGTGTAATTAAACTTCCGACTGTATGTAGTAATGCTCTGGAACTACATACAGTGCCTTGCGAATGTATTCGGCCCCCTTGAACTTTGCGACCTTTTGCCACATTTCAGGCTTCAAACATAAAGATATAAAACTGTATTTTTTTGTGAAGAATCAACAACAAGTGGGACACAATCATGAAGTGGAACGACATTTATTGGATATTTCAAACTTTTTTAACAAATCAAAAACTAAAAAATTGGGCGTGCAAAATTATTCAGCCCCTTTACTTTCAGTGCAGCAAACTCTCTCCAGAAGTTCAGTGAGGATCTGTGAATGATCCAATGTTGACCTAAATGACTAATGATGATAAATACAATCCACCTGTGTGTAATCAAGTCTCCGTATAAATGCACCTGCACTGTGATAGTCTCAGAGGTCCGTTAAAAGCGCAGAGAGCATCATGAAGAACAAGGAACACACCAGGCAGGTCCGAGATACTGTTGTGAAGAAGTTTAAAGCCGGATTTGGATACAAAAATATTTCCCAAGCTTTAAACATCCCAAGGAGCACTGTGCAAGCGATAATATTGAAATGGAAGGAGTATCAGACCACTGCAAATCTACCAAGACCTGGCCGTCCCTCTGAACTTTCAGCTCATACAAGGAGAAGACTGATCAGAGATGCAGCCAAGAGGCCCAAGATCACTCTGGATGAACTGCAGAGATCTACAGCTGAGGTGGGAGACTCTGTCCATAGGACAACAATCAGTCGTATATTGCACAAATCTGGCCTTTATGGAAGAGTGGCAAGAAGAAAGCCATTTCTTAAAGATATCCATAAAAAGTGTTGTTTAAAGTTTGCCACAAGACACCTGGGAGACACACCAAACATGTGGAAGAAGGTGCTCTGGTCAGATGAAACCAAAATTGAACTTTTTGGCAACAATGCAAAACGTTATATTTGGCGTAAAAGCAACACAGCTCACCACCCTGAACACACCATCCCCACTGTCAAACATGGTGGTGGCAGCATCATGGTTTGGGCCTGGTTTTCTTCAGCAGGGACAGGGAAGATGGTTAAAATTGATGGGAAGATGGATGGAGCCAAATACAGGACCATTCTGGAAGAAAACCTGATGGAGTCTGCAAAAGACCTGAGACTGGGACGGAGATTTGTCTTCCAACAAGACAATGATCCAAAACATAAAGCAAAATCTACAATGGAATGGTTAAAAAATAAACATATCCAGGTGTTAGAATGGCCAAGTCAAAGTCCAAACCTGAATCCAATCGAGAATCTGTGGAAAGAACTGAAAACTGCTGTTCACAAATGCTCTCCATCCAACCTCACTGAGCTCGAGCTGTTTTGCAAGGAGGAATGGGAAAACATTTCAGTCTCTCGATGTGCAAAACTGATAGAGACATACAGCTGATAGCGACTTACAGCTGTAATCGCAGCAAAAGGTGGCGCTACAAAGTATTCACTTAGGGGGGCAGAATATTTTTGCACTCCCAATTTTTGTCGTTCCACTTCATGATTGTGTCCCACTTGTTGTTGATTCTTCACAAAGAAATACAGTTTTATATCTTTATGTTTGAAGCCTGAAATGTGGCAAAAGGTCGCAAAGTTCAAGGGGGCTGAATACTTTCGCAAGGCACTGTATCAATGTTTTGGAGTGATGTTGATTTGCATCTAATAACATTATCACACTAGCTATATTGTTTATTGATCTTATATTGATATTAAGTGGCTTCAAACTTGATTTTCAAAGTAAATCAGTTAGTTTTTGTGCTGTTTATCTGTTTATCCCACATGATGTTAGTGGTACTGCAGAGACCACCACTACTTTATTTGAGCAGTACATTTCTGAAATAACTCTGAGGCCCAGAGCTATTATTGCTGTACTAAATCAAGGAGAGAAGTTCTCCCAGCGCTGTGTGCCCCAGAATCTCCTCTAGAAGAGCATCCATGTCAAGTATTCTGTTTACAGCGTGTAGAACAATAAACTGTAATAACCTGTTAGAAATATATAGTGTGAGTGATAACTCTTCTACAATAGGGGTGCATTAATTAACATGAATTAAAGCAGTTGTAAACCGTAATAGTTTCGTAACATTTATCGATAAAGCAGTGTTGTGGAATTTCCATTGCCAGAATATGTAGTAATTTAATTATCTGAAATGGGATCTTCTTGCTATGTCCTATCATGGTGGAGTTCTGCTCACCTATTTAACCGCTGGAGCATTTACAGTATAATTAAACCAATCAATATTTTCAAACTGTGTGCAGGGTTAAAATGAGAGAGGCTGGGCACCCCATAACAAGGCCCTCTTATAATAATTGAAATATCAATGTGAGGCCCCCCTCCGCAAAATGGTCAAATATTTTCAACACCCCGAGAGTGGATGTATAATTCGAACCCTGATCGTGTGTGTGTGTAGTACATGGACACACATCACCACATCCTACTAAGCCATGTCCATCTGTTTAACATGATCCGTTCTCCAGTTCGCTTCCACAGAAAGACAATCGTCTAAAACATGACACATTTCCTCAGGTCTCTCTTGGCCTTTCTCTTTGAGGCCATACATGCCACTGTGTTTTGTTCCTATGAGAGGACATTCTGCACTTTTCAATGATATCACATGTGGTGGTGTGACCTGGATAACTTTTTCTAAATGGCTGCCAACATAATTAGCACATTTTACGGTAGGAGGTAAGTGTATAGTTGTGTATTCATAATTTGTGTGAGTTTGATATTCAAATTGCTTCTAGTAAGGTACCAAACGCTCCACGATGAAAATAGCTTTACCGTAGAGAGAGGCATTTTAGTTTAACCCAACAATGTCAGTCAATTGCATCATATGTAAGCTAATGATTTGGGAAGCATTGGTGCCAAGTACTAACATGGTAGCTTTTACACTTTCATGTCTCAACGTGAGTCTGCCAAACTCTGTAGCCTATCTTGCTGACTCTGTTCCACAGTAATGCTCCCATCCCCTGTCTAGCCAACCCTCTGTTCCACAGTACTGCTCCTGTCCCCTGTCTAGCCAACCCTCTGTTCCACAGTACTGCTCCTGTCCCCTGTCTAGCCAACCCTCTGTTCCACTGTACTGCTCCCATCCCCTGTCTAGCCAACCCTCTGTTCCACTGTACTGCTCCTGTCCCCTGTCTAGCCAACCCTCTGTTCCACTGTACTGCTCCTGTCCCCTGTCTAGCCAACCCTCTGTTCCACTGTACTGCTCCCGTCCCCTGTCTAGCCAACCCTCTGTTCCACTGTACTGCTCCTGTCCCCTGTCTAGCCAACCCTCTGTTCCACTGTACTGCTCCTGTCCCTTGGGTCTGGCCAACCCTCTGTTCCACTGTACTGCTCCTGTCCCCTGTCTGGCCAACCCTCTGTTCCACAGTACTGCTCCTGTCCCCTGTCTAGCCAACCCTCTGTTCCACAGTACTGCTCCTGTCCCCTGTCTGGCCAACCCTCTGTTCCACTGTACTGCTCCTGTCCCCTGTCTGGCCAACCCTCTGTTCCACTGTACTGCTCCTGTCCCCTGTCTGGCCAACCCTCTGTTCCACAGTACTGCTCCTGTCCCCTGTCTAGCCAACCCTCTGTTCCACAGTACTGCTCCTGTCCCCTGTCTAGCCAACCCTCTGTTCCACAGTACTGCTCCTGTCCCCTGTCTAGCCAACCCTCTGTTCCACAGTACTGCTCCTGTCCCCTGTCTGGCCAACCCTCTGTTCCACAGTACCGCTCCTGTCCCCTGTCTGGCCAACCCTCTGTTCCACAGTACTGCTCCTGTCCCCTGTCTGGCCAACCCTCTGTTCCACAGTACTGCTCCTGTCCCCTGTCTGGCCAACCCTCTGTTCCACAGTACTGCTCCTGTCCCCTGTCTGGCCAACCCTCTGTTCTACTGTACTGCTCCAGTCCCCTGTCTGGCCAACCCTCTGTTCCACAGTACTGCTCCTGTCCCCTGTCTGGCCAACCCTCTGTTCCACTGTACTGCTCCTGTCCCCTGTCTGGCCAACCCTCTGTTCCACAGTACTGCTCCTGTCCCCTGTCTGGCCAACCCTCTGTTCTACTGTACTGCTCCAGTCCCCTGTCTGGCCAACCCTCTGTTCCACAGTACTGCTCCTGTCCCCTGTCTGGCCAACCCTCTGTTCCACAGTACTGCTCCTGTCCCCTGTCTGGCCAACCCTCTGTTCTACTGTACTGCTCCAGTCCCCTGTCTGGCCAACCCTCTGTTCTACTGTACTGCTCCTGTCCCCTGTCTGGCCAACCCTCTGTTCCACAGTACTGCTCCTGTCCCCTGTCTGGCCAACCCTCTGTTCTACTGTACTGCTCCTGTCCCCTGTCTAGCCAACCCTCTGTTCCACAGTACTGCTCCTGTCCCCTGTCTGGCCAACCCTCTGTTCCACAGTACTGCTCCTGTCCCCTGTCTAGCCAACCCTCTGTTCTACTGTACTGCTCCAGTCCCCTGTCTGGCCAACCCTCTGTTCCACAGTACTGCTCCTGTCCCCTGTCTGGCCAACCTTCTGATCAGTCTGTCTGAGCCTGGGGGTTACTGCTTGCCATATAGAAGCTGGTTATTAAGCATGAGGTCAGCTGACAAAAGGGGGATTACCATGTGATGAGACAGATAATTCTGCTGTTTCCTTCCTCAAGCCCATCGTTTGTTTGAGAGAGAGACTGTGTCTGTGAGTCTTTGATGGTCATAGTTGTTATTTGCAGTAGGGTTAAAGTGACAAAGTCTTGACATGGAAGGTAAAAACACAGACTATCTGGCAACCAATAGTTTTATTGTAAACAAATTCTTGCAGTCAAAATGGTACACCAAAACTCCTGAGATTTAGATATCCTGGCATATAGAATCAGAAGAAGGATTAAATCCAATTCATTTAAATCCATCCTTCGGAGATATTGTATGATCGTGTGTCTGCTTACCTCTATCACCGGATTTGTGTGTCACTGAAGAGGTCAGAGTTGAGTTTCGTTTGGATACAGATTAATGTGCATTGTGACCTGGTATTTGCCATGTCATAAATCATCCATCAATGTTCTACTTGATTTTTGTGATAGATTTATTTGACTTATTAGCTTTCATCAGCCACTGAAATGGATAGGATCGTCACTACCATATGTTGTTATAATCATACACTACTGCTAATCCATACGTTGTAAACAGTCAGACACCTAAGACCATGTCATGTTGCTATGACATTTAGTGGGTTTCTTTGTACCAACAACCCTCTAACTGCAGTGAATTTTCTGTCCTGCATAGCTTCTACAGATTTGAATTGAATATGATGAGGGTGAAAAGGGCAACAATCAATCTGTAGCATCAAGGTATAATCCTTTTGACTTTACTGTGTACGTAATCCAATGGCTTTTTGAATGACTTTTTTTATTTTACAGGTTAGACTTAGGTAGGTTATGATCTATTGTCTGCTCTGCTCCGTACAGTCACTGGACTTTAACTCTCCCTCTGTGTGAGGTCTTTCCACAGTTGTCATTCGGATTTGGTTGGGTTGAAATTTTCCATGCCACAGTTGCCAAACCATACTAGAACACCAGTGACATTGTTGCTTTGAAATATTTACCTCGTATCTAGGTTACTTAGCATGGTCACACTGGCAGAAGAAGGGATGGGGAGGGGACTTGGGCAAAGGTTCAGAGCTTTTAGTCAACAGTCTTATGCTAACCACAACCACGGGCAAATTAGGGTTGGATTGAGAGAGCTGCCAAAGGTGACACCAACATCTGTAGCATTATGGCAGCCAGTCAAGTATGGGAGCTGTGTCCCATTATGGGAGGATTAGGAGGTTGTTGTTCCTCCCTGAAAGCACAAAGAAATTGCAAATATTTCTTATTCATCAGAACATGAACAGTAAGTCTCGATTAGAATATAATGCTTTTGTCCGAAAGTATGAATTGTCAATTTGTTTAGTGAACAGTGTTCAATATTTTAAACAATGGAAGAAATGTGTCAGTCTTCCACTGCACTAATAATAAAATAATTATTCAGAAAAATCTTTATTTGTGAGTCAGAAACAAAGTTGTCTTTTCGTTAGTCTTCACATACTCAAATTTGCTGGGCTTTGTAGGGAATAGGAAACTCTTGGCCACCATTTGTCTTCACATGCTTAGCTCCATGTCCACACCTTTCCCCAGGGAGCAGCCAATCTTCAGTGCCAGGGCCCATGTGTTCCAGATCGACCCAAACACCAAGAGGAACTGGATCCCCGCCAGCAAGCATGCCGTCACCGTCTCCTTCTTCTACGACGGCAACAGGAACGTGTACCGCATCATCAGCGTGGGTGGTACGAAGGTGAGCCATGCAGCTGTACTGTGGTCGTCACTAGGTACCACAGCCACCTCACCTATTTTTACAATTTCACTTCTTAAAATTGGATTTTAACGGCTCATAATAATGTCCGGAACGGGGCAAATGGAATGGCACCAAACACATGGAAACCTTGTATTTGACGTATGTGATACCATTCCACTGATTCCTCTCCAGTCATTACCACGAGCCTGTTCTCCCCAATTAAGTGTCACTAACCCAACCTTAACCCTAAACTTAACCACACAGCTAACCTTAAAATTAAGACCAAAAAACACATTTTCATTTTGATGAACTTTTACGATATAGACAATTTTGACTTTGTGTCTGCGGCAACTAGTGGAAACCCTGTACTGTGTAGTGGGTTGACTGTGGAACATGAATGCATGCCACGGTTGGATTACGTGAATGTGTCTTGTTGAAAACTGGGATTTAAGGGAAAACATCCTTTTTGAGGGATTTTCACAGGATTGAGTGGGTTGGCTAACAATATGGTCTCAAGTTCACAATTTTCTTCTTCTAGCCAATATAGCATAGTCCAGCTTGGATAGAGAGTAGCTAAATATGAGTCTGGAATATGTAACAGGTCAGCCTGGACCTGTTTAAGATTGTTTCTGTTCACTCTTACTTACCCCTGTAAAGTTATTTATCCTTCCAGACCTTAGTTGTTTACGATGCTAGACATTAAAGCAGTGGTTCTACACGTTTTATTAATTTAAAACCAATTAAGCCAATGTTAAGTCAAGAAGAACTGGAAAGTGAACAGAAAATCAATGTCACCTAACAGCGTTCACAAGATCAAGGCTCGTCTTCCTCACAAGCTTTGGATTTGGATCAACTCCCCATGCCACCCTGGAATCTATCTGATCTCCCCTTAACACCTCTGGTCTGACCCACATTCCCCACTCCCTGCAGACCTTGTGATCAGCAGCCCAATTCCCCTTGTCTTGTGTCTGGCAACGTGGTAATCTTTTATACCATGTCATGTGAAACATGTTGGCCCAGACTCTCGTAATCGTTTGTTAAAAAACCTCCTCTTCTTTAAGCTGCCCTTGCCCTCTGATTCTGGGTGTTTAAGTCAGTTATATTATAGTAATTCTGCAGCTGACGCAAAAGGTTATAAATAGGTGTGCTTAATGTTTTTTCTCATGTGACCTGAAACAAAATGAGGGGCTGTAGCCATGTCTGCCGCTGCCTGATGTAATGCTTGTTAATCTGTTGAAAGGATCGGTCAGTCAAAGAAAGAGTCATTTCTTGGTTACATCTGAAAAATAATGCAAACTATAGATTGCCAATGCACCCACGGTCCAATCTGAAATATGGGTATGTCACATTATCACATTATTAGGCTCAAAAGACCTTTCCAAAGGAGTTAACTGTTTTTTTTAGACTCCATATTTGTTTAAACATCTGTTTGTACAACGCATTTGCAACCATCCGTTGGGATATTCTGAAAATACAAGCAAATGCTCCCGTAATGAGCCCAAATGTTTTACTTATTTTCTGAGAAAACAAGTCCTTGCTTAGGCATAAACATGAATCATTATTTGTATAGCATTATAGCTATTGATTTTCATCAGCTGAGGTGAGTAACTGCTACTGCAGTAGGTCATGATTTTGTCTGGAAAAATGCTGAAATTGTCCCTGACGCAACTCGAACATATCTAGCTACGACCAGGTCTGCTCTGAGAACAGTCTTGGTTTCCACTATTGCGATTCTGCTCTATCCACAGGCCATCATCAACTGCACCATCACACCGAGCATGACGTTCACCAGGACCTCGCAGAAGTTCGGCCAGTGGGCGGACAGCAGGGCCAACACGGTCTATGGCCTGGGCTTCGCTACAGAGCAGCAGCTGCACCAGGTGAAGATCTCAATTCACTGCACAATAAGGGTCTGGTGTCCTAAAATAATGTAGTTAATTATGGACAAGCATTTATCTCTTGTCCCTCAGTTTTCTGAGCGGTTTAAGGAGGTGAAAGAGGCTGCCCGTCTTGCACGTGAAAAGTCCCAGGATAAGATGGAGTTGGTCAACACTGCTCTCAGCATCGCTGCCCCACAGGTGAGCTCTGACATAAGCACAGTGCTTCAGTGCTAAAACTCCAGAGGTCTTTTAGAAACATTGGGGATATTGTTCAAAGCATAGTGCCCAGTTATTCCATGACTATTTAAACTGCTTTTAAGAGAAAAGCCTCTGAGGAATCTTTTTGAGACAACCATGTCTGCGGAACGTTTGAGAGTCTGTGGAATTCCTGCTAGCTGCTATCTCCCAGGTCTTTTTGCAGGCTGGGAAAGAGATGGGAAGAAAGCCGTAAGAAGGATGAACTGGGTCATTTGTCTCTAAAAGTGAAAGGAAAACTAGGGCGATGGTGAAATGATCCAATGCAGCCCAGTGCTCTGCCTGGCTGGCTGGCTGGCTGGCTGCCTGGCTGGCTGCCTGGCTGGCTGGCTGGCTGCCTGGCTGGCTGCCTGGCTAGCTGGCTGCCTGGCTGGCTGCCTGGCTGGCTGCCTGGCTGTCTGCCTGGCTGGCTGGCTGCCTGGCTGGCTGCCTGGCTGGCTGGCTGCCTGGCTGCCTGGCTGCCTGACTGGCTGCCTGACTGGCTGCCTGGCTAGCTGCCTGGCTGGCTGGCTGGCTGGCTGGCTGGCTGCCTGCCTGCCTGGCTGCCTGCCTGGCTGGCTGGCTGCCTGGCTGGCTGCCTGGCTGGCTGCCTGGCTGGCTGTGTCTGCTCACTGCAGAAGCGCCTGAAATGTTGAAAATGTAGTCTTGCTCGGGTCAATTGATCAATAGAGAACAATTATCCATCTGCCTGATCATGAGAAACTTGCCTAACCCTCCTCAATTTTGTGGCTGAGTCATTTTCAAGTGGTGTCTCTCATTCCTCATCCAGCACAGTTAGTGTTGTAATGGCGATATTGAAAAACCAAACCCCTGGAAAGTTGTGAACTAGTCATTTAGATGTATTTCTACTATTTAGCACTCTCTTAAACATTTTAATTTAATTGATCACTAGACTATTATGATTATGGCAGTCAGAGGTTAACAAAATGTTTTATATAAGGTGGGTGGTTCGAGCACTGAATGATGATTGTCCGACAGTTGTGGTATATCAGACCGTATACCATGGGTATGACAAAATGCTTATTTTTACTGCTCTAACTACATTGGTAACCAGTTTATAATAGCAATAAGGCACCTCTAGGGTTTGTGGAATATGGCCAATATACCACAGCTAAGGGCTGTGTCCAGGCACTCCTCGTTGCGTTGTGCTTAAGAACAGCTCTTAGCCTTGGTATATTGGCCATATACCACACCTCCTCGGGCCTTATTGCTTTCAATACAGTGTGTTACATTTATATTGGTGTGTTCTTTACTCTCTTGCTATCGGATGACTTGGGGTTTCTCCTCCAGTTCTCACAGGTGGGTCTCATGTTTGTTTGATAGCCATTTACGTCTAAGAATGGCCAATTGTTGTACCATTACGCTATGACAAAGAATAGTCCAGCACATCAAACAAATCCAGGGTCTTTGTCTTCGTGAGGTTGAGTTTCTCAGAGTATGATGAACATTGCAGTAGAATGGACGATCCTCAAGACTTGGCATGCTGCTAAAATTGATGTCCTTGAAATACCTTCTGGTGACATCAGGCTCTCTGACACTCCTGTTGTGACAGAGGGCTACAGTGCCTGGGAAGGTGTCCACCTAACCTTTCAGTTACTAGTTCAACACACTAACCACTAGGCTACCCTATATAGGATTCAGACCCCTTCACTTTTTCCACATTGTGTTGTTACAGCATTATATTTTTTTAAATCCCTCATCAATCTACGTGCAATAACCCATAATGACAAAGCAAAAAAAGGTTTTTAGAAATGGCTAATTAAACAAAAAAAACGAACACATTTACATAAGTATTCAGACTCTTTACCCAGTGCTTTATTGAAGCACCTTTGGCAGCAATTACAGCCTCAAGTCTTCTTTGGTATGATGCTACAAGCTTAGCATAGCTGTATTTGGAGAGTTTCTCCCATTCTTCTCTGCAGATCCTCTCAAGCTCTGTCAGGTTGAATGGAGGGCGTCGCTGCACAGCTATTTTCAAGTCTCTCCAGAGACTTCAAGTCTGGTCTCTAGCTGGGCTACTCAAGGACATTCAGAGACTTGTTCTGAAGCCACTCCTGTGTCGTTTTGGCTGTGTGCTTAAGGTCGTTGTCCTGTTGGAAGGTGAACCTTCGCCCCAGTCTGAGGCCCAGAGAGCTCTGGAGCAGGTTTTCATCAAGGATCTCTCTGTACATTGCTCTGTTCATCTTTCCCTCGATCCTGACAAGTTTCCCAGTTCCTGTCATCCCCACAGCATGATGCTTTCAACACCATTTTAAAAAAATGTAACCTTAATTTAACTAGGCAAGTCGGTTATGAACAAATTCTTTTTTACAATGACGGCCGGCAGGTAGCCTAGCGGTTAGAGAGTTGGGCTAGTAACCGAAAGGTTGCTAGATCGAATCCCCGAGCTGACAAGGTAAACATCTGTCGTTCTGCCCCTGAACAAGGCAGTTAACCCACTGCCCCAGGGCTAGTTAAATAAAATAACCGGCCAAACCCCCCCTAACCCGGACAACGCTAGGCCAATTGTGCATCGCCCCACGAACCTCCCGTTCGCGGCCGGTTACGACAGAGCTTGGGCGCGAACCCAGATTCTCTGGTGGCGCAGCTGGCGCTGCAGTACAGCACCCTTAACCACTGCGCCACCCGGGAGAAGAATTTGTTTATTAACCTTTATTTAACTAGGCCATTTAAGAATGATGGAGGCCACTGTATTCTTGGGGACCTTCAATGCTGCAGACAGTTTTTGGTACCCATCCCCAGATCTGTGCCTCGACACAATCTTGTGTTCAACCTCATGGCTTGGTTCTTGCTCTGACATGCACTGTCAACTGCGGGACTTTATATAGACAGGTTTGTGCCTTTCCAAATCATGCCCAATCAATTGAATGTACCAAAGGTGGACTAGAAACATCTTAAGGATGATCAATGGCAACAGGATGCACCTGAGCTCAATTTAGAATCTCATAGTATTTTAGAATAAGGCTGTAACGTAACAAAATGTGCAAAAAGTGAAGGTCTGAATACTTTTCGAATGCACTGCATGCAGCCTCAGCTGGTCTTCTTCCTTTTCCTTTTACCTGTTACCAGGTAAGTGACCTGGATCAGCCAATCAGGTACCTAAAGAATTAACAAAAACCAGAAGACACTGCACCCCTGGGCTTATTTGGTATTGGTTTAAAGGGAAAATCTGCAGTTGCTACATACATTTTTGGACTTATAAATGAGTGATATGTATGTACCCATTGATTCTTGAAGAATATACAGTGCCTTGCAAACGTATTCACCCCCTTGGCGTTTTTCCTATTTTGTTGCATTACAACCTGTCATTTAAATTGATTTTTATTTGGATTTCATGTAATGGACATAACACAAAAAAGTCCAAACTGGTGGAGTGAAATGAAAAAAATACCTTGTTTCATAAAATATATATATATTTTTTTAAATGGAGAAGTGGTGCATGCATATGTTTTCACCCCCTTTGCTATGAAGCCCCTAAATAAATCTTGCACAACCAATTACCTTCAGAAGTCACATAATTAGTTAAATAAAGTCTGCCTGTGTGCAATCTAAGTGTCACATGATCTCAGTATATACACTGCTCAAAAAAATAAAGGGAACACTAAAATAACACATCCTAGATCTGAATGAATGAAATATTCTTATTAAATACTTTTTTCTTTACATAGTTGAATGTGCTGACAACAAAATCACACAAACATTATCAATGGAAATTAAATTTATCAACCCATGAAGGTCTGGATTTGGAGTCACACTCAAAATTAAAGTGGAAAACCACACTACAGGCTGATCCAACTTTGATGTAATGTCCTTAAAACAAGTCAAAATGAGGCTCAATAGTGTGTGTGGCCTCCACGTGCCTGTATGACCTCCCTACAACGCCTGGGAATGCTCCTGATGAGATGGCGGATGGTCTCCTGAGGGATCTCCTCCCAGACCTGGACTAAAGCATCCGCCAACTCCTGGACAGTTTGTGGTGCAACATGGCGTTGCTGGATGGAGCGAGGCATGATGTCCCAGATGTGCTCAATTGGATTCAGGTCTGGGGAACGGGCGGGCCAGTCCATAGCATCAATGCCTTCCTCTTGCAGGAACTGCTGACACACTCCAGCCACATGAGGTCTAGCATTGTCTTGCATTAGGAGGAACCCATGGCCAACCGAACCAGCATATGGTCTCACAAGGGGTCTGAGGATCTCATCTCGGTACCTAATGGCAGTCAGGCTACCTCTGGTGAGCACATGGAGGGCTGTGTGGCCCCCCAAAGAAATGCCACCCCACACCATGACTGACCCACCGTCAAACCGGTCATGCGGGAGGATGTTGCAGGCAGCAGAACGTTCTCCACGGCGTCATGTGCTCAGTGTGAACCTGCTTTCATCTGTGAAGAGCACAGGGCACGAGTGGCGAATTTGCCAATCTTGGTGTTCTCTGGCAAATGCCAAACGTCCTGCACGGTGTTGGGCTGTAAGCACAACCCCCACCAGTGGACGTTGGGCCTTCATACCACCCTCATGGAGTCTGTTTCTGACGGTTTGAGCAGACACATGCACATTTGTGGCCTACTGGAGGTCATTTTGCAGGGCTCTGGCAGTGCTCCTCCTGCTCCTCCTTGCACAAAGGCGGAGGTAGCGGTCCTGCTGCTGAGTTGTTGCCCTCCTACGGCCTCCTCCACGTCTCCTGATGTACTGGCCTGTCTCCTGGTAGCGCCTCCATGCTCTGGACACTACGCTGACAGACACAGCAAACCTTCTTGCCACAGCTCTCATTGATGTGCCATCCTGGATGAGCTGCACTACCTGAGCCACTTGTGTGGGTTGTAGACTCCGTCTCATGCTACCACTAGAGTGAAAGCACAGCCAGCATTCAAAAGTGACCAAAACATCAGCCAGGAAGCATAGGAACTGAGAAGTGGCCTGTGGTCACCACCTGCAGAACCACTCCTTTATTGGGGGTGTCTTACTAATTGCCTATAATTTCCAACTGTTGTCTATCCCATTTGCACAACAGCATGTGAGATTTATTGTCTATCAGTATTGCTTCCTAAGTGGACAGTTTGATTTCACAGAAGTGTGATTGACTTGGAGTTACATTGTGTTGTTTAAGTGTTCCCTTTATTTTTTTGAGCAGTGTATAACCCTGTTCTGAAAGGCCCCAGAGTCTGCAACACCAAGCAAGCAGCACTACGAAGACCAAGGAGCTCGCCAAACAGGTCAGGGACAAAGTTGTGGAGAAGTACATATCAGGGTTGGTTATAAAAAAAATATCAGAAACTTTGAACATCCCATGGAGCACCATCAAATCCATTATTAAAAAATGGAAAGAATGTGGCACCACAACAAACCTGCCAAGAGAGGGCCGCCCACCAAAACTCACGGACCAAGCAAGGAGGGTATTAATCAGAGAGGAAACAAAGAGACCAAAGATAACCCTGAAGGAGCTGCAAAGCTCCACAGCGGAGATTGGAGTATCTGTCCATAGGCCCACTCCAGAGATCTGGGCTTTATGGAAGAGTGGCCAGAAAAAAAATAAGCGAACATATTTGTTGTTTGCCAAAAGGCATGTGGGAGACTCCCCAAACATATGGAAGAAGGAACTCTGGTCAGATGAGACTAAAATGTAGCTTTTTGGCCATCAAGGAAAACGCTATGTCTGGCGCAAATCCAACACCTCTCATCACCCCAAGATCACCATCCCCAGCATCATGCTGTGGGGCAGCATCATGCTGTGGGGATGTTTTTCATTGGCAGGGACTGGGAAACTGGTCAGAATTGAAGGAATGATGGATGACGCTAAAT
Organism: Oncorhynchus keta; assembly: GCF_023373465.1. Classification (NCBI taxonomy): domain Eukaryota; kingdom Metazoa; phylum Chordata; class Actinopteri; order Salmoniformes; family Salmonidae; genus Oncorhynchus; species Oncorhynchus keta. The sequence continues at coordinate 16,045,400 of NC_068435.1, forward strand.
ACAGGGAAATTATTGACGGAAACCTGTTTCAGTCTTCCAGAGATTTGAGACTGGGACGGAGGTTCACCTTCCAGCACATAAGAAAACTGCAAAATCAACACCCGGGTGGTTTAAGTTGAAACATTTAAATGTCTTAGAATGGCCTAGTCAAAGCCCAGACCTTAATCCAATTGAGAATATGTGGTATGATTTAAAGATTGAAGTACATCAGTGGAACCCATCCAACTTGAAGGAGCTGGAGCAGTTTTGCTTGAAGAATGGGCAAATATCCCAGTGGCTAGATGTGCCAAGCTTGTAGAGACATACCCCAAGAGACTTGCAGCTGTAATTGATGCAAAAGGTGGCTCTACAAAGTATTGACTTTGGGGGGTGGGGGGGGTGGGCGGGTTAATGTTATGCACCCTCAAGTTTTCTGTTTTTTTATCTTATTTCTTGTTTGTTTCACAGTAAAAAATATTTTGCATCTTCAAAGTGGTAGGCATATTGTGTAAATCAAATGATATAAACCCCAAAAAAATCAATTTTAATTCCAGGTTGTAAGGTAATAAAATAAACACTATTTAGCCTCAAAACATGGTTAAAACTATAATTTTTATATCATGGATGGTCATTCCTTGCATCCATAGCTCAGTCTATTATTTTGAGAGTGGTTACATTTCTCCAGCCACTTTCCTCAGCTTTTTACCAAAACAGTGTTTTGTTATTGTTTCAACTGCAGATTGCCCCTTTTAAATTCTAGTATTATGTGTGTTGTGTTTTAGGACCTCGGTGACGAGCTCCAGTCTCCGCTGGTGATGTGTGTGAACGGTCCTGAGGACAAGATGTTCCGCAGCCAAAGCGCAGACATCACACTGTCTTCTGAGAAGGAGCGTATTAAAAAGATGCTTTCTGAAGGGTAACCCAATTATACACGCTCTTGTCCTCAATGTTTCACTCAAGCCAGGGTTTTTTCTTTGTCTGAAAGTACATTGAATGTTTTGTAGAAATGTTCTTGGTCTTAAACTCAAGTATTCCATTTTATCTCCAAGGTTCGGGCAGAAAAACATCATTTAGGCAAAGAGGATTTTCTTGTAGTAAGCCAGAGCCGGGGCATTCAAATCAAATTGTATTGGTCGCGTACAAATATTTTGCAGATTTTATCGCAGATCCAGCGAAATGCTTATGTTTCTAGCTCGAACAGTGCTGTAATACCTAACAATCCAAAATAATACACACAAATACCAAAAATGTAAATAAAGATATTAAGAAATATCAGAACAAGTAATGTCAGAGTTCGGAATATACAGGTATATATATATTATATATATAATGGTATGTATTGACAGTATATCAATAGGAAAGGTGTTTACAGCAGTAGTTATATAGGTTGAGCCTTGACCTCAATACAGTATAAACTGGGTAGTATGTAAACCTTATTAAACTGACCAGTGTTCATATGTACATAGGGCAGCAGTCTCTAAGGTGCAGGGTAGAGTACCGGGTGGTAGCTGGCTAATAACAGTGACTAGGGCCTCCCGAGTGGCGCAGTGGTCTAAGACACTGCATCGCAGTGACTAAGTTCAGAGCAGGGTACTGGGCAGAGGCCGGGCTAGTGGTGACTATTTAACAGTCTGATGACCTGGAAATAAGCTGTTTTTCAGTCTCCCTGCTTAGATGCACCTGTACTGTCTCCGCCTTCTACATGGTAGCAGGGTGAAGAGGCTGTGGCTCGGGTGGCTGAGGTCCTTGATGATCTTCTTGGCTTTCCTGTGACACCGGGTGCTGTAGATCTCTCGGAGGGCAGGCAGTGTGCCCCCGGTGATGTGTTGGGCTGACCACACCACCCTCCGGAGAGCCCTGTGGATGGTGCAATTGCCATACCAGGCAGTGATACAGCCTAATAGGATGTTCTCAATGGTGCATCTGTGGAAGATAGTGAGGGTTTTAGGGGCCAAGACAAATTTCTTCAGCCTCCTGAGGTTGAAGGGGCGTTGTTGTGCCTTCTTCACCACACTGTCTGTGTGTGGATGGACCATTTCAGGTTGTCAGTGATGTGCACGCCGAGGAACTTGAAGCTTTTTACCCTCTCGACTGTGGTCCTGTCAATGTGGATTGGGGCGTGCTCTCTCTGCTGTCTCCTGAAGTCCACAATCAGCTCCTTCGTTTTGTTGATGGAGAAGTTATTTTCCTGGCACCACTGTGCCAGTGCCCTCACCTCCTCCCTGTAGGCTGTCTCATCATTGTTGGTAATCAGCCCTACTATTGTTGTGTCGTCAGCTAACTTCGGGATCGAGTTGGAGACGTGTGCGATCACGCAGTCATGGGTGAACAGGGAGTGCAAGAGGGGGCTGAGCACGCACCCTTGTGGGGCCCCCATGTTGAGGATCAGCGTGGTGGAGGTGTCACCCCTAGGTGTCACCACCTAGGTTCTGCCCATAAGGAAGTCCAGGACCCAGTTGCACAGGGCGAGGTTCAGACCCAGGGCCCTGAGCTTAGTGATGAGCTTGGAGGGAACTATGGTGGCCCGCGTCGGCGGCTCAATATTTTCCTCAAAGAGTGCGAAGATGGTGTTTAGCTTTTCCGGAAGTGAGGCAGCGGTGTCTGCGACGTGGCTGACTGTCCCTTTATAATCATTGATTGTCTGGAGTCCCTACTACATACGTCTCGTGTCTGAGCCATTGAATTGCGACTCCATTTTGTCCCTGTACAATCGTTTTGCTTCTCTGATTGCGTTACGGAGGGCATAGCTGGTCTGTTTGTACACGTTTCCAGTCACCTTGCCATGGTTAAATGTGGTGGTTCGCACTTTCAGTTTAAGTTTCTGCCTATAGGAGGGGAGGAACAAAATGGAACCTTGATCGGATTTGGTGAAGGGAGGGCGGGGTGGGCCTTGTAGCTGTCCCAGAAGGGGGAGTAGTAAAGTTCAAGACTGCTCAATGCGTGATTAGCACATGAGATGTGTTGATAGAACTTCAGTAGCATTTTTCTCAGATTTCCTTTATTAAAGTCCCCAGGTACAATAAATACAGCCTCAGGATATGCGGTTTATAGTTTGCTCCTCTTCTCCGGTGATGTCGTTCATGGAATTACCTCGAGGGAGTTTAAACAAAGGATCCAATTTTGGAAAGTCAAATTTCTGGTCGAAATGCTGGTGAATGACAGCCAATCTAATATTCAAAAGTTACTTTCGGCTGTAGGTAATAATGCAAAAAACATTCTGAGCAAATAATATAAGAAATAACACACACAAAAAAACTAAATACTGCAAAATTGACTAGGTGCTAAGAACAGGGTGACCATGTCTGTCGGTGCCATCTTGCTTTAGTTATGATTGTTTTGATGAAGTTTTTCCCATTGAATAAACATGTTAACGGGAAACAGGGTCCAGACAAGAGAAAAGGGAGTGGGGCAAAGATCATGTGATGACTCACACACAGAGGGAGAAGGTTGCCAACATGCATGTAAGTCACTATTGGAAAACACTGCTGTAAGTCGTTCTGGATAAGAGAGTCTGCTAAATGACTCAAATGTGAATATTTCCCTGCCATTCAGTCACTCATTCTACTCTACTTTTGTCCCTGTTGTCCATTATTACTACACAAGGCTTATTCTATGGTTGCTATGGTGAGTTGCTATGATTGGATAACCTTAAGCTTTTTAATCGTAGAATAACATGGCATCTAAGAACATGGAACAGGAACATATTTAATGGACCAATTGCACAAATTATACCCCAGAGTTGAACAAATACGGACACTCTTGATTGCCAGTCTTTACCATTAAGCCTCTCTCCAGCATGTAGTGAATGTCCCCTCATTCTTTTCCATTCCAGAGTGGCCAGAGAATGTTTGTCTGAGGTCTTTGCCAATGTCTTCCAGGTCTATCTGCGAGATGAACCTGGAGGCAGAGCTCTTCACCCTGCAGGACAGCAACTCCAAGCTGGTGTCAGCGTTGCATGAAGCTAATAACAACGTGCAGCAGTGGAAGAAGCAGCTAGCTGCCTACCAGGAGGAGACGGAGAGGCTACGAGACCAGGTGAGTGTTGTCATCCCTTTACTTTCTTTAGCATAGAACTATGGACGCCATGTCAGATCCGTTTCCACAGATGTTGAGTGGACCAAGTCTCAGTGGAATGCGAGGTAAATGTTAAAGTTCAATGTATTTATGCAAGTGCATGCAACCACTCAAGAAAACAGAATTATGAAAAATACATTTGTAGAAATGTAAAGATATGTTACATTCCTAGTTGTGCAATGGGAAAGTACAATTAAAAGCATTACCATAGAGCACCATGAAAATGTGAAGTTATTTTCAGCCTCTTGAGGAATAGACACGTGCCTGATGCCTCGCCTCATGTTACCTTCGCTCACTCCATAAATATCTCCACGCTGTGACCTGTAGGTAAGATGTTGATAGTTAAGGTCACATCTAATTATCAATGCTGGTGCTGTAAAACTCTGCAGTCCGAGAGGAGAGAGAAGGCGGTGGGCCACTGTAGCAGTAAAGTCTTGTTCAAACGTGATCGGTTGATGAGTCACTGCCACTGACAGCTTTTGAAAGTCTCCGGCGTGCCGGTTCTCTGCCAGGGGGAGGTCATGCAGGTTTTTGATTGGGTCATCGTTTTCATGCAACGTTTTTTTTTTTTGTCTTGTGAAAGTCTTTGGAGAAAAGTGGAAGGACACATCAGTTGGTAGTTCCCTTTATCATCCTCTGACAACACTGTCCTTGTCATGCTGCAGGCTTTTCCCCTGAAGCTTTATTCAAGGTGTGTCAGTTGGTTTGGATTACTGGGCAGTATAAACATGCTCTTTGCATGCTCGCACTATCACATCTATTTCTCTAAGGCGTCATTAGTCTGAATGCAGAGAATGTCATCCATCTGTGTCTTGGAGTACACATGGAATCCCATTTACCTCCCATCCCTGAGATATACATGTGATACATAGGATTACTAGACAAGTGGATGATGAGACATTCTCCATTGCGTCAATGCTAAATGGGTCCAGTCAATTAAGTGTTTTGTCTGTTTTTTACACTTCTATGTCATCAATATAATGTCTTTTCAGGGTTGCTGGCTGCTTAGAACTTATGGAATTTGCTGGTCTCTGAGCCTTTTATTAAAAACCTTTGGATTCAAATACTTCAATGGTTTGAGTGGTCTGGGCTTATAATGTCTTGTCTAGCCTGATAAAATTGATCTCCACTATTATTCTACCATTTCATGCAATGTTTCTGTCGTTGTTTAACTGTACTGTGAATATATATCAGTCGTCCCAGAAGATTTGTATCCTCCGCGTCTTTACATTAAACCTCCTCTAAAAAGACAAGCCACCCAGGGCCCAATAAAACCTACATTTACGAGTGATTTAACGATGAATCTTTCCTACAACAGACGAAGATGTAACATGCATTTACCAAAACACCATGCAGAGAGAAAGGTTTATAAGTGTGTCATTGGAGCATGAGTCGATAGTGATTGGATCGAAAGAAAGGAAGGGCTGCGCTCAGATCAGCTTTCTCCATTCAAATCTTACCTTAACATTATAATTATTTCACAATACTGGCGATGGATCAGCTCTTACAAGCTCAAGTGCAACGTTAATAACAATGGTTTGGGGAACATGTCAGAGATTTAACGATGCTACTATGAACGTTCTAATTATATTTTGGGGAAACCGGGCCCTGGTTTCCCAAAAGCTGCAAATATAGCCTATCCAATAAAAATGCACTAAATCACTGATTTGGCACATCATAACCCACATTAGGCTAAACATCATGAAATACATTGAGACAAATTACAGACAGTAGCCTACAAGTAGCAAAATATAACATCATTGATTAAGCATATGATTGAAATAGGTTTATAGCTGACTGTTTATATTGTAATGCAGTCATCTCGGTTTTCATTTGAAGTATATTTTCATACGTCGCTTGTTTGTATCAATTGCATAGACATTGACATCTTTGTATTTGTAGCTGTAGTGGAAAAAGTACCCGATTTGTCATACTAACTTTTGAGTAAAAGTTAAGATACCTTAATAGAAAATGACTCAGGTAAAAGTGAAAGTCACCCAGCAAAAGATCACTTGAGTAAAACTATTTGGTTTTAAATATACTTAAGTATCAAAAGTAATAATATGAATTATTTCAAATTACTTAAATTAACCAAACAGTTTTTTACATGTATTTTTATTTATTGATAGCCAGGAGGAGACTCCAACACTCAGACTTCATTTACAAATTAAGCATTTGTGTTTAGTGAGTCCACCAGATCAGAGGCAGAAGAGTTGACCAGGCTTGTTCTCTTGATAAGTGTGTGAATTGGACTAACTTCCTGTCCTGCTGGGCATTCAAAATGTAATGAGTACTTTTGGGTGTCAGGGAAAATGTATGGAGTAAAAAGTACATTATTTTCTTTAGGAATGTAGTGAAGTAAAAGTAGTCAATAATATAAATAATAAAGTACAGATTCCCCCAAAAAATTAAGTTTAAGTATTTTTACTAAAGTACTTTAATTACACCACTGGTTTGTAGTCAACTTTGTTCTGTAGTTATCAGCAATCACAGAGAAGGATAAACCATGTGATTATATGTTTAGTGGAGATATGTGTATAAAGTGATGCGGAAGGGCCGATACATGTAGCTGTTATATGAGTGGTCTGAGGCAGGCGTTAGATTCAGTAGCTGTTCTATGGGTGGTCTGAGGCAGGCGTTAGATTCAGTAGCTGATCTATGGGTGGTCTGAGGCAGGCGTTAGATTCAGTAGCTGATCTATGGGTGGTCTGAGGCAGGCGTTAGATTCAGTAGCTGTTATATGAGTGGTCTGAGGCAGGCGTTAGATTCAGTAGCTGATCTATGCGTGGTCTGAGGCAGGCGTTAGATTCAGTAGCTGATCTATGGGTGGTCTGAGGCAGGCGTTAGATTCAGTAGCTGATCTATGGGTGGTCTGAGGCAGGCGTTAGATTCAGTAGCTGATCTATGGGTGGTGGTCTGAGGCAGGCGTTAGATTCAGTAGCTGTTATATGGGTGGTCTGAGGCAGGCGTTAGATTCAGTAGCTGATCTATGGGTGGTCTGAGGCAGGCGTTAGATTCAGTAGCTGTTATATGAGTGGTCTGAGGCAGGCGTTAGAATCAGTAGCTGATCTATGAGTGGTCTGAGGCAGGCGTTAGATTCAGTAGCTGTTCTATGAGTGGTCTGAGGCAGGCGTTAGATTCAGTAGCTGATCTATGGGTGGTCTGAGGCAGGCGTTAGATTCAGTAGCTGATCTATGGGTGGTCTGAGGCAGGCGTTAGATTCAGTAGCTGTTCTATGAGTGGTCTGAGGCAGGCGTTAGATTCAGTAGCTGTTCTATGAGTGGTCTGAGGCAGGCGTTAGATTCAGTAGCTGTTCTATGAGTGGTCTGAGGCAGGCGTTATATTCAGTAGCTATTCTATGAGTGGTCTGAGGCAGGCATTAGATTCAGTAGCTGTTCTATGAGTGGTCTGAGGCAGGCGTTAGATTCAGTAGCTGTTCTATGAGTGGTCTGAGGCAGGCGTTAGATTCAGTAGCTGTTATATGAGTGGTCTGAGGCAGGCGTTAGATTCAGTAGCTGTTCTATGAGTGGTCTGAGGCAGGCGTTAGATTCAGTAGCTGTTATATGAGTGGTCTGAGGCAGGCGTTAGATTCAGTAGCTGTTCTATGAGTGGTCTGAGGCAGGCGTTAGATTCAGTAGCTGTTCTATGACTGGTCTGAGGCAGGCGTTAGATTCAGTAGCTGTTCTATGAGTGTTCTGAGGCAGGCGTTAGATTCAGTAGCTGTTCTATGAGTGGTCTGAGGCAGGCATTATATTCAGTAGCTGTTCTATGAGTGGTCTGAGGCAGGCATTAGATTCAGTAGCTGTTCTATGAGTGGTCTGAGGCATGCGTTAGATTCAGTAGCTGTTCTATGAGTGGTCTGAGGCAGGCGTTAGATTCAGTAGCTGTTATATGAGTGGTCTGAGGCAGGCGTTAGATTCAGTAGCTGTTCTATGAGTGGTCTGAGGCAGGCGTTAGATTCAGTAGCTGTTCTATGAGTGGTCTGAGGCAGGCGTTATATTCAGTAGCTGTTATATGAGTGGTCTGAGGCAGGCGTTAGATTCAGTAGCTGATCTATGGGTGGTCTGAGGCAGGCGTTAGATTCAGTAGCTGATCTATGGGTGGTGGTCTGAGGCAGGCGTTAGATTCAGTAGCTGTTATATGGGTGGTCTGAGGCAGGCGTTAGATTCAGTAGCTGATCTATGGGTGGTCTGAGGCAGGCGTTAGATTCAGTAGCTGTTATATGAGTGGTCTGAGGCAGGCGTTAGAATCAGTAGCTGATCTATGAGTGGTCTGAGGCAGGCGTTAGATTCAGTAGCTGTTCTATGAGTGGTCTGAGGCAGGCGTTAGATTCAGTAGCTGTTCTATGACTGGTCTGAGGCAGGCGTTAGATTCAGTAGCTGTTCTATGAGTGGTCTGAGGCAGGCGTTAGATTCAGTAGCTGTTCTATGAGTGGTCTGAGGCAGGCGTTAGATTCAGAGTGTTTAAGTGCAACGTTAATAATGATGGTTTTGTGAAACAGTTCAGAGATTTAACAATGCTCCTATGAAGGTTCTAATGATGCTTTTGGGAAACCGGGCCCTGGTCTGGTGGACCAAGTTTTCTCTTGATCTGAAGTGGGCGACCAAGTGGCTGAAAATGGTTCACATCTCTGAAAATGGTTCACATCTCCAGGGGGTGAAAGAGAGAGAGGTTTGTAGGACAGCAATATCCTACTTTCAATGCCCTAGTTCGGAGAAAAATGAAAAATAACCAGAGGAAACTGGCAGCTTCTCATTTAGTTCTCCCTTCCTACCACACACAGTTAAAAATAATCCAGCCTCTCTCAAGACTCTCCAAGAAGCAGAAACCTTTTAAAGGTCTCCTTTTAGTTTTGTTCGTATTTTGCAGGCTGAGTTGACACAGCAGTGAGGTTTCAATTCTCAGTTACCTGATAATGGTGGTGTCTCGGTCCTTGGCTTGCTCATTGGAAGGCAGCAGCCTTGGCCACAGTAAAGGAGGATCAAGGGGAGGGTGTATGTTGTGTGTAGTATTGATACCTCAATGTCTGATAGGGAGACATTATGCCTTTATCATCCAATGACAGATAATGACTTTGTTATTTACTCTATACTACAGTTTTGTTGCTTGGCAGTTTGTGCATTGGGGGGGTTTGTGTATTAATTCCTCACTGTTGTTATTTGTTTAGTTTATGACTTGTTTGGTTAGTAGGAGATACTGTTGTTTTGCATGTATAGGAACAGCATTCTCAGGGGCACTGCTGTTACTGAATTGGGTTGAAGCGGGATAAAGAGGTGGGAGGTGATCCAGGTGGGGGACTGATCCAGGTTCCAAGATGGCAGGCTCCCTGACTGACTTTTCCTTACATTTTATTTGACTTTTCAGTCATTTAGCGGATGTTCTTATCCAGGGAGACTTATAGTTAGTGCATTCATCTTAAGACACAGCTAGGTGGGACAACCCCATCACGGGCATAGAAAGTACCATTTTCCTCAATAACATAGCTATCAGTAGAGTCAGAGCTGGGGAGGGGGATCAAGTGCTGGTTTAGTGTTATCTATACTGTACAGTACCAGTCAACAGGTTGGACACACCTACTCATTCAAGGGTTTTTCTTTATTGAGAAGATGTTCTACATTGTAGAATAATACTGAACACATCAACATGATGAAATAGCACATATGGAATCATGTAGTAACCCAACAAAAATCTTCAAAGTAGCCACCCTTTGCCTTGATGACAGCTTGACATTCTCTCAACCAGCTTCATGAGGAATGCTTTTCCAACAGCTATCACATAGTACAATACTGGTAGAATTGACATCGCCATTTTCACGTGCTGACCTTTATTTCCGTTGTTTTGTCATTATTTAGTATGGTCAGGGCGTGAGTTGGGGTGGGCAGTCTATGTTTGTTTTTCTATGATTTTGGGATTTGTATGTTTCGGCCTAGTATGGTTCTCAATCAGAGGCAGGTGTCATTAGTTGTCTCTGATTGAGAATCATACTTAGGTAGCCTGGGTTTCACTGTTTGTTTGTGGGTGATTGTCTATGTTGTTTGCTTGTGTCAGCACAGTTCTCATTAGCTTCACGGTCGTTATTTCGTTTATTGTTTTTGTATAGTGTGTTTCAGTGTTCAGTGTTTTCTTTATTAAATATCAAGATGAACACAAACCACGCCGCATTTTGGTCCTCCGATCCTTCTCGCCTCTCCTCTTCAGATGAAGAGGAGGAAGACTGTGACAGAATCACCCACCACAACAGGACCAAGCGGCGTGGTGAGCGGCAGCAGGGACAACGGCCAGCATCACAGGACTCCTGGACATGGGAGGAGATATTGAACGGAGAGGGACCCTGGGCACAGGCTGGGGAATATCGCCGCCCCAAAGCAGACCTGGAGGCAGCGAAAGCTGAGCGGCGGCGATATGAGGAGGCAGTACGGCAGCGCGACAGGTACAAGAGGCAGCCCCATTCTTTTGGGGGGGGCACACAAGGTGTGGGGCTAAGCCAGGTAGCAGACCTGAGCTCACTCCTCGTGCTTATTATAAGCAGCGCGTTACTGGTCAGGCACCGTGTTATGCGGTTAAGCGCACGGTGTCGCCAGTACGTGCCCATAGCCCGGTGCGCTATAGGGCAGCCCCCCGAAAGTGTCATGCGAGTGTGGGCATCGAGCCAGGGCGTATGGTGCCTGCTCAGCGTGTCTGGTCGCCGGTACGCAGTTTTGGTCCAGGGTATCCTACTCTGCGTACTGTGTCTCCGGGGGGGGGGGCGCTGGGAGGGTGCAGTGCGTCCTATGCCTGTGCTCCGCTCGTGCCGGGCAAATGTGGGAGTGGAGCCTAAGTGAGAGTTGCGCGTAGTAGGCACTAGATCTCCCGTGCTTACCCACAGCCCGGTTCAACCTGTGCCTGCACTCTGGAGGGTCCGGGCTAGAGTAGTGATCCAGCCTGGGGGAGTGGTGCCAAGGCTGCGCACCAGAGCTCCAGTGCTCCCCCACAGCCCGGTCCTTCAGGTGCCTCCTCCTAACACCAAGCCTCCTGGAGGTCTCCCCAGCCTGGTGGGTCCTGCCGGAGTCTCCCGCCTGTCCAGCGCTGCCGGAGTCTCCCGCTCCAGAGGCGCCAGAGCCCCTCAGTCTAGAGGTGTGTTTCAGTGTTTTCTTTATTAAATATCAAGATGAACACAAACCACGCCGCATTTTGGTCCTCCGATCCTTCTCGCCTCTCCTCTTCAGATGAAGAGGAGGAAGACCGTGACAGCCACTAAGGATTTAAAATGTTATTTTATTTATGGAGCTTTTATGTTGCTTTTGATTGTTTCCTCGTGTCATATTTCATTTAAAAAATATATATATATATACACTGCTCAAAAAAGAAAGGGAACACTAAAATAACACATCCTAGATCTGAATGAATGAAATATTCTTATTAAATACTTTTTTCTTTACATAGTTGAATGTGCTGACAACAAAATCACACAAACATTATCAATGGAAATCAAATTTATCAACCCATGGAGGTCTGGATTTGGAGTCACACTCAAAATTAAAGTGGAAAACCACACTACAGGCTGATCGAACTTTGATGTCCTTAAAACAGGTCAAAATGAGGTTCCGTAGTGTGTGTGGCCTCCACGTGCCTGTATGACCTACCTACAACGCCTGGGCATGCTCCTGATGACGTGGCGGATGGTCTCCTGAGGGATCTCCTCCCAGACCTGGACTAAAGCATCCGCCAACTCCTGGACAGTCTGTGGTGCAACGCCACGTTGGTGGATGGAGCGAGACATGATGTGCTCAATTGGATTCAGGTCTGGGGAACGGGCGGGCCAGTCCATAGCATCAATGCCTTCCTCTTGCAGAAACTGCTGACACACTCCAGCCACATGAGGTCTAGCATTGTCTTGCATTAGGAGGAACCCAGGGCCAACCGCACCAGCATATGGTCTCACAAGGGGTCTGAGGATCTCATCTCGGTACCTAATGGCAGGCAGTTAAGTGGTTAAGTGTGCCTTGAATTCTAAATACTGTAAATCACTGACAGTGTCACCAGCAAAGCACCATCACACCTCCTCCTCCATGCTTCACGGTGGGAACAACACATGTGGAGATGATCTGTTCACCTACTCTGCGTCTCAAAGATACAGCGTTTGGAACCAAAAATCTCAAATTTGCACTCATCAGACCAATGGACAGATTTCCACCAGTCTAATGTCCATTGCTCGTGTTTCTTGGCCCAAGCAAGTCTCTTCTTCTTATTGGTGTCCTTTAGTAGTAGTTTCTTGAAGGCCTGATTCATACAGTCTCCTCTAAACAGTTGATGTTGAGACCTCTCAACATCAACATCTGTTACTTGAACTCTCTGAAGCATTTATTAGGGCTGCAATCTGAGGTGCAGTTAACTCTAATGAACTTATCCTCTGCAGCAGAGGTTACTCTGGGTCTTCCTTTCCTGTGGCGGTCCTCATGAGAACCAGTTTCATCATAGCACTTGATGGTTTTTGCGACTGCACTTGAAGAAACTTTCAAAGTTCTTGAAATGTTCTGGATTGACTGACCCTCATGTCTTAAAGTCATGATGGACTGTCATTTCTCTTTGTTATTTGAGTTGTTCTTGCCTTAATGTGGGGCGGCAGGGTAGCATAGTGGTTAGAGCGACTAGTAACCGGAAGGTTGCAAGTTCAAACCCCCGAGCTGACATGGTACAAATCTGTCGTTCTGCCCCTGAACAGGCAGTTAACCCACTGTTCCTAGGTCATCATTGAAAATAAGAATTTGTTCTTAACTGACTTGCCTAGTTAAATAAAGGTAAAAAAAATTAAATAAATGTGGACATGGTCTTTTACCACCCCTACCGTGTCACAAAACAACAGATTTGCTTAAATTAATTAAAAAGGAAATTCCACAGATTAACAAAACACACCTGTTAATTGAAATGCATTCCAACCTCATGAAGCTGGTTGAGAGAATGCCAAGAGTGTCCAAAGCTGTCAATCAAGGCAAAGGCTGCTTTGAAGAATCTCAAATATAAAATTATATTTTGATTTGTTTAACACTTTTTTGGTTACTACATTATTCCAAATGTGTTATTTCATAGTTCTGATGCCTTCACTATTCATTATTCTACAATGTACTAGAAAGTAGTAAAAAATAAAGAAAAACCCTGTAATGATTAGGTGTGTCTAAACTTTTGACTGGTACTGTATATACACAAGGGATTTGGAGTTTCCTTTACCTGGATTGTGGTACTGATACTTGGTGGTATTATATATGACATACTTTATTATTTATTGAAAAAAAAAAACATTTGGGGGGGGAATGCCAGGACAGAGAAAAGCTTGGACTCCCGTAGGGAGGAGGGGCCAAGTGACCTGAGGTGGCATAACGGGTGACATGAGAGAACTTGGGAAGGTTGAAAACCTGTTGTCCAGCCAACAGCAAGTTGCAGTAGCCCAGCCAACGGCGAGTTGCAGTAGCCCAGCCAACGGCGAGTTGCAGTAGCCCAGCCAACGGCGAGTTGCAGTAGCTCAGCCAACGGCGAGTTGCAGTAGCCCAGCCAACGGCGAGTTGCAGTAGCCCAGCCAACGGCGAGTTGCAGTAGCCCAGCCAACGGCGAGTTGCAGTAGCCCAGACGGGAGAGGATAAGTGCCTGGATTAGGACCTGTGTCTCTTCCTGTGTGAGGTAGGGTTGTACTCTACGGATGTTGTAGAGCATGAAGCTGCAGAAGCAAGTCACTGCTTTGATGTTTGCAGAGAAGGGTGTTGTCCAGGGTCATGCCAAGGTTATTTGCACTCTCCGAAGGCGACACTGTGGAGTTGTCAACCGTGATGGAGAGGTCTTTGAGCGGGCAGGCCTTCCCCGGGAGGAAGAGCAGTTCCGTCTTGTTGAGCTTGAGGTGGTGGGCCGACATCCAAGCTGAGATATCTGCCAGGCACGCAGAGATGTGTGTCGAGACCTGTGTGTCAGAAGGGGGGAGAAAAGTAGAACATTTTTTATCCGGAGCCAGGGAAAAGGGATTTGGATTTTCCTTTACCTGCAGCGTGGTACTGGTATATTATATTATATATGATGCATTTTGTGTGAGGAGCAGTTGTGAATTGAGTTGATGAAGAAAGGCCTGGAGAACAACAGACCCATTGCTCATTGCGGTTGGTCTTGCCAATTAGAATGGCTGATTGAAAAGAGATTCTGACAGATTTAAATGACCACAACTGGGTAAACACTGTTAACATTTAGGAAAATGTACATAACATTTAATGACAGGGGCAAGCTGTAAAGGCAAGGTATCATTCCTTTCTGGACCAGCACCTGTCCCAATTATAGTACCATTCAGGAGTGCATAGCAAGTAGAGGCTCAATCTAGTTTCAACAAGGGTCCTGGCAAACACGTCACAATAACGTTCACATTCCCTCTAGAGATCTGACAAGAACTGCAGAACAGTCAAGTCTATACTAATTTATCCTTGGGTGTATTCATTACGTCTTGCAACGTAAACTGTTTACCATGTAAGAACCACAAGGAAGTAAACAGAAGGAAATTGGACCTACCTGAATTTGTCCAATAGAAACCTCGTTTTCATTGCAAACCGTTTTCCATTTGGAGTGAACAGGAAAACGTTTTGCAACATAATCGGCGTGATGAATACACCCCTGGTCTTGACTGAAACGTATTGTCTGTTGGCAGGTGTCTGATCTGGAAGCACATGGCGGCCACGGTCCTAGTGACATGCTAAAGGACGAGCTGACTCGGTCTCTGGAGGAACTGGAGGCCCTGCTCAAGGCTAAAGACGAGGTCAGAGGGCAAGAGACATACAGGGGAAACGAGAGGTATTGTAGGTACATCTCAGAGGAGGCTGCTGGGAGGAGCTATAGGAAGATGGGCTCATTGTAATGGCTGGAATGGAATTAATGGAACGTCAAACACAAACATACAGAAACCACATTTGACTCTGTTCCATTAATTCCATTCTAGTCATTACAATGAGCCTGTCCTAGCTCCTCCCACCAGCCTCCTCTGGTACAGCTGTTTGCCCTTTGCAACTTATGCATAAGATGAGGTTAGGGGGAGCCGTTTCTAGTTACCAAGATCAAAATTAGCTGGAGTTTAAATTAAATTGTATGCAATTATAGATGGAGAACAGTCTTATCACAAAGATAGCATAACCAGGAAACTGATCTCAAATCAGTTGTGGTCTTTAAACAAAATTAATAAAGGCTGATGCGAAAACCTGTAACTTCCTTTGTTTTGTGTTGCTGATCGCAAAGGTCCTAATGTGCGATTGATAATGTTTTTTTTTTTATCCCAGGAAATCCACATTCTGCAGAACAAGAAATCAGAATACCATGAGATGGAGCAGGAGAGAGAAGAAGCCATACATAGATTACAGGTAGAACTGCACACTGAAGAAATACTTGCTGAAACATTGTAGGAACAAGCAGCAAGTAGGATGCATTAAGGGTGAATTAAGATGGGTGAAATTGTCTTCTTTTCCCCCGTGTGGTTCTTCAGGAGATGGAGATGCGTAACCTGGAGCTGGAGCGGCGGGTGCAGAATGCCGAGCAGAACCTGGCCGCCTCCCTAGAGGAGCGGGACCGCACAGAGAGTGAGGTGCAGAGGGCCATCGAGATCCTGGACATCAAGCTCTTTGACCTGAACGACCTCCGGCAGAGCCTTGTCAAGCTGATTGACAAATGATGCCAAAGAGGAAGGGTCTGTTGGGGATGGCCAATGCAAAGAGAGGAAAAAGAGATGGAGCTGGTTCTCTCCTGCTATAAAGCACAACACCACTTCTGCTGTGGGAAGATTACTGCATCGCTGTACTGTACTTTCCAGCTTGTTAAGCAATATGTTGTGGTGTTACCTAGGCAGTGTTTCCCAACTCAGGTCCTCCATTGTACATTTTTATTGTAACCTGGACAAGCACACCTGATTCAACTTGTCAACTAATCATCAAGCCCTCACTGAGTTGAATTAGGTGTGTTTGTCAAGGGCTACAACAAAACGGTGTAGTGTTGGGGGAACTGGAGGACCAGCGTTGGGAAACACTGACCAAGGCAGTGTATCTGCTGTGTCCGGTGTTGTGCTGCGTTTCATGTTGCTTTCTTAAGCAACATTCAAGGCAATAGTCTTAAGTGCTAGGCTGTTTATTTGCGATTAGGAATATTGTCAAGAATGAGAACAATGACATCATTAGGTGCTTGTAGATTTTGAATTCAACTGATTTTATACAAATTTGGTAATATAATGGTATAATGAGCAATGTGGATTATCTATTTTAATTTTCCAGTGAGGAGTTTATTTATTTTTTGGGGAGAGATCTCAGTGCAACCATGTATGTGGAAAGGAGCATTACATGACGCAGAAGAATAATTTTTAAAAATGTGGCTGACAGAATTCACATCAAATTATCATACAACTCAAGATAATTGGTATTCAATAACAAGAAAGTAAAGAATTAGCCTTATCAAAATATTATTTTTTATACATCTGAGCAAAGTTAGTGTCAGAGACGGAAAGATATGCCTCTGTAATAATCTCGGGACATCAATATGATTAACGTAGTTAGGGCTCGATTCAATCCGTAACACTGAAGATCTGCACTGTAGCGTCATTGAAATGTACTTCTCCTTTCAATTTCTATTGCGCAGGTCTTCAGCACTACAGATGGTTAGTCTTTATTTAACCTGTGAAATGTTAACGACTCATGTCTGATAATTGTATACTTAAAAAAAAACAATGCATGTGAAGTGCTCTGAGCAATAAACAATCTGTATTGACAGAAACGTCAGATGTGTCCGTGTTACGGGTACCAGTTGTAAATATATAAAACTTTATTGGTACTATGGCATGCTGGTAATAGTGTGATGTATGAGGCATGGGAGGGTAACTTGCATACATCTGAATATGTTCCAACCATCTAAGAACTAAAAGGCACCAAAGAGAGTAGAGTTCTCAAAGTAAGAGCTTTCAAAAGCTTGACTCAACAGATTCTCATTTGTGTTTATAGAATGTTAGATTAGTCCTGATAATTAGGTAGATGATTTAGATGAGCGATAAGATTTAAGACATTTAAGAGTTTGCTCTTGCAATAAGTCAATGTTAAATTAAGACTTCTCAAAGAGCCAGATTGTCTAATAATTCATAATATAATCCGTTCGATCCATAGCTCTATAACGCTGTATGTCGGCGCAATCGGAAATGACCTTCAAAAATGTAAATCATAAATGCTAAAGCGCTACGGGTTGAACTGAGCTCTTCATTCATGAGGTTTACGTAAATTTAACTATCTTTGAGACTTGAATGAATGCATTTGATCAGCTCTTATTTCCCTCCAGCATATGTAATCATTAAGAGCAGTAGAAGGGACTTGATTTTCAGTTTATAGGAGACAACGCTATAGGCCTTGTAAGTGGTTGTATGTATTTGCATTTACTGTAAAAAAAAAAAAAAGATCTGTGATGAAATTGCAAGTTTCAATGCACAAATTAGATTTAGATTAAGGCACTCAAGTGAAGTGGAGCAAAATGTTATTTTTCATGAGCCTTGTTCAAAAGAAACTGTCTAAAAAATAAAAGGGCATAGAATAATGTGATCAAAACTGCCTTGTGCTATGTAGTAAGTCAAGGTTTGTGACAGCAAGAATGAGCCTTTCCTTTTTCCTTTTTCTTTTATTGAAAACCTTGACAAAAGATTGTAAGGATGCTAGTTTACTTCAGCTTCTTCTTGGGGCGCAGGTTGCTGGTATGCCCACACTTCTTTTTGCGGCAGTTGACTGCACGGGGGTGAAGACGTGCATAGCATCTGTAATACAGAGAGTGCACCAACATCATTAAGTCCACAGACCTGGGTCAGTAGATGTCTGTAATTCTACACTGAACAAAAATAAAACGCAACATGTGAAGTGTTGATCCCATGTTTCATGAGCTGAAATAATAAAATCCCAGAAATGTTCCATATTCACCAAAAACATTCAAATTGTGCACAAATTTGTTTACATCCCCGTTAGTGAGCATTTCTCCTTTGCCAAGATTATCCTTCCACCTGAAAGGTTCGACATATCAAGAAGCGGATTAAACAGCACGATCATTACACAGGTGCACCTTGTGCTGGGTGACTATAACAGGCCACTAAAATGTGCAGTTGTCATGCCAGAGCTGTTGCCAGAAAATGTAATGTTCAATTCTCTACCATGAGCCACTCCAAACGTTGTTTTAGATAATTTGGCAGGCCTCATGTAACCATGGCAGCTCAGGACCTCCACATCCAGCTTCTTCCCCTGCAGGATCATCTGAGACCAGCCACCTGGACAGCTGATGAAATTAAAGAATTTCTGCACAAACTGCCAGAAACCGTCTCAGGGAAGCTCATCTGTGTGCTTGTCGTTCTCACCAGGGTCTTGACCTGACTGCAGTTCGGCGTCGTAGCCAACTTCAGTGGGCAAATGCTCACCTTCGATGGCCACTGGCACGCTGGATGAATCCCGGTTTTAACTGTACCGGGCAGTGTGAGAGATTTGCTGATGTCAACGTTGTGAACATAGTGACCAATGTTGGCAGTGGGGTTATAGTATGGGCAGACATAAGCTATGGACAACGAACACAACTGCATTTTGTCTATGGCAATTTGAATGCACAGATACCGTGACGAGATCCTAGGGCTAATTGTCGTGCCATTCATCCACAGCAATCACCTCATGTTTCAGCATGACTATCCTCTGCCCCATGTCGCAAGGATCTGTACATAATTCCTGGAAGCTGAAAATGTCCCAGTTCTTCCATGGCCTACATACTCACCAGACATGTCACCCATTGAGCTTATTTGGGATGCTCTGGATCAACGGGTACGATAGCGTGTTCCAGTTCCTGCTAATATCCAGCAACTTCACACAGCCATTGAAGAGGAGTGGGACAACATTCCTCATGCCACAATCAACAGCCTGATCAACTCAATGCGAAGGAAATATGTTGCGTGGCAAATGGTGGACACATCAGATACTGACTGGTATTCTGATTCACACCCTTACCCTTTTTTCAGGTATTGTGACCAACAGATGCATATCTGTATTCCCAGTCATGTGAAATCCATAAATTAGAGCCTAATTTATTTATTTCAGTTGACTGAATTCCTTAAATGAACTGCAACTCAGTAAAATCTTTGAAATTGTCGCATGCTGTGTTTATATTTTTGTTCAGTGTATTTTGTGTTCAGTTAATGAAAGCAGACATACTTGCGGCAGATCATTTTGTCACAGTTGTATTTCTGTGCCAGCTGTCTCAGGGAAGGCTCGATGATACCTCCTCTCAGACGCAGCACGAGATGTAGAGTGGACTCTGGGAAGCAAAGTAGTGACACATTAACAGATTACACGTCAACAAGATTACACTAAGTCATTTATTTAGTCAGGATAGTCCACTACGTAACACATGCCACTGTTTTCCAGGTAGTATCACAAATTGTATTTCTAAGAGTTGAAAATATGCATTGATACTTTTATATAAACATTTGTATTTTTGTTAGGCCCTTATATAAAATAAATAGTTTATTATCTCCATCATTGGATTAGTCAAGAAGTACCTTTCTGAATGTTGTAATCTGACAATGTGCGGCCATCCTCCAACTGTTTGCCAGCGAAGATGAGTCGCTGTTGGTCAGGAGGAATACCTGAAAGGGAAGGCAGCAAACTAAGTATGTTTGCCATCAAACCATCCACATCACACCAACTGGAGTAGTTGCCCATATACACATATCTTATGTCGATTTTCGGTTCTCAGGTGGAAGGTAAACTAATCCTAGATAATCCTAGATCGGTGCCCAGCCATTTTTACTGTTGCTGAGATTGAGTGTTACCTTCTTTGTCTTGAATCTTGGCCTTCACATTCTCGATGGTGTCACTGGGTTCCACCTCAAGAGTGATGGTTTTACCCGTCAACGTTTTCACAAAGATCTGCATCTTTGTTGGCTGTTGAAACAAGGCGGGTAAACATTATAGGCCAGTTTCCTGGACACAGATTAAGCGTGGTCCTGGAGTGAAATGCATGCTCAACTGAGAATATTTTACTAGTTAGCTTTAAAAAAATCAGCAGGCTACTAAATTCCTAGTTTCATACACCTAGCACGTTAGTTGGCTACCGTTAATCAAATGGGCAATACTTGTACGTGGGCTGTTTAGTAAGTTAATTATGTCTGAATAACGTTACAGTGAATTATTTCACCAGCCAGGTGTCATCTGACAATTACAGTACTGGATAACATGTTTGTAATGCTTTATCTACACACTAGTAATATGGCTGTAGCTAACGTTATGCGTTTAGCTAACCCATTTGGAAATGGCACATGGCACACAGGGCCACGGTTGTTAGCAAGCTAACGTTAGCTACCGTCTAATGTCACACAGCTAGCTAGCTATTAGTCCCGTTTCTCACACACTGATGAACAGTCAGTCGTCAATTAATGTCAGATATCTAGACATAAAACAGTCGCTGATAGTCAATCCACAAAATATATCCATAATGTTGAAGATACGCTTAGCTGGTTAAACAACACTCACCGTCAGACAACTGCTTCTGGAGAACAGGAAAGCAGGAACTTGATGGTTTTCATCATTCTACCTTCGGCTAAGGGTTGCCAGGTCTAACTAAAACTTCGAGGCCCTGACCTCTGAAAACCCGCACACAAGGCAGACAACTGGGTCTTTAATGTTTGGGGTTTTTTTGTAGCAAGAGAGGAGTTGCCACATTTATCCACGAAACCCTTAGTCTATAACATATCCAGCGAATTAGGAATTATTTTTTTTCTTCATTTTTAACTACATAGGCTAGGAAGCAAAATTCGGTTTTCCATCAATATAATAATTATTGCAAGTTTAAGAATATGTCACAAAAGAAAAGATAAATCACCCGTATTAAACTCTCCAGATCAATGTAACTTATTTTGACAGCTATGATTAAGTAATACGGCCCAAGAAGGCGTGGTGTATGGCCAACTTAACTGTGGTATATTGGTCATATACCACAAACCCCTGAGATGCCTTATTGCTATTATAAACTGATTAACAACCTAATTAGAATAGCAAAAAGTATTTTTTGGTAATTCCCGTGATACACAGTCTGCTATACCATGGCTTTAAACCAATCAGCATTCAGGGCTCAAACCACCCTGTTAATAATTGGAAATAAATCCTGCCTGCACATGTGCATAACTATAGATAAATCCAACAGGAGAGTTTGAGTGATGAAAATTGGACCGAGGATTTCGAAATCTCTGTGCAAGAAACACTTGGACGAACTTCAAAAAACAAATGTTGCACTATTTTCTGGAAATTGTGCTGTTATTATACTGAGGCAGAGATTGTCGAGCGTAGGTCTTTCAGAGCATGCAGTTGCATGGTTTGCTAACTATCTGTCTGATAGAACTCAGTGCACTCAATTTGATGGGCTCATGTCTGTTAAATTGTCTGTCTGTAATGGTGTGCCCCAGGGCTCTGTACTTGGTCCCTTCTTATTCATTATTTCTATAAATAATTTAGACAAGAATTTGCAAAAATGCACGAATTCACTTTTATGCTGATGATACTGTTATTTATTGTTGTGCCTCGTCTCTTACAAAAGCTTGCAAACGGCTTTTTATACTGTTCAACATACCTTGTGTCAATTGAAGCTTATCCTCAATACCGACAAAACAAAACTAATGGTGTTTTCTAAATCAATAAATAGACCTCTGAACCTTTCACTTATTATTAACTGTTGGGGCAATGAGATTGAGACTGTAACCTCATATAAATATCTTGGCATTTTAATTGATGACAGCTTCTTTTAAATGACAAAAATGGAAGCTGAAGTTGGGATTTTATTTGAGGAATAAGGCCTGTTTTTCTATTGAAGCCAGAAGGAGGCTAGTATAAGCTACATTTATGCCTTTACAACACTATGGGGATATTTTATATATGAATGCTTCCACTCAGTGTTTAAGATCAATTGACACCCTTTACCATGGAGCATTGAGATGTATTTTAACCTGCAAAACCATTACGCACCACTGCACTTTATATACCAACGGTTGGCTGGCCTTCTCTAGTCAATTGTAGGCTCAGTCACTGGTATACTTTTACTTACAAAGCCATTTTGGGTTTACTGCCAAAATAAATTTGGGCATTTTTATTGTTCAGAAATGTGGTGGGCACTCTCTTCGTTCGCAGGACTTTATCCTGCTAACTGTGGCAAATGTCTGAACTGAATTTGGTAAAGGGGCTTTTATGTACTCTGCGTCATTGGCTTGGAATACCTTACAAAAAACTTTTAAACTGGAAGAACTTGTCCAGAGTGTTTTTAAATTATTGATGAAGGATTTTGAGGCTGATTCCCTGACCTGTCAATGTTTTTTTATGATTATGTTATACTCTTGTGAATTCTATGTTGTTTTTTTTTACTAGATTACCTATAGTTTTTCATGTTGTCTGTCTGTAATTGTGTAATGACTTGTTGCTGCCTATCTTGGCCAGGAGCTCTTGAAAAAGAGATTTCAAATCTCAATGAGCCCTTCCTGGTTAAATAAAGGTTCAATCAAAATAAATAAATATTGTGTGCCAGATGTTAAGACTACAATCTGTTATAAATGGCCTCTTTGCGAGATTGACTTGTTATTTCAATAGGCATAGGCTACTGACTAAAATCTGGGGTTATAACTGCAATTAAACTTTGCCATGGTTTACTGAGATAGATGCATATAGCCACTAAAAGGCCAACATGTCATTTCAGGGAATGTCCACAATGCATCTGACATTATATGTGGAGAATGATACATTTGCCATAGAGCTGTGACCATGATCACAATTGATAACTTCCAATTTAATTTACTAAACATGGCCATTAACAATTGCATAATAACAAGGATACGACAAACTGAGTTATTACATATTTATTAAATATTTTTGCCAGCTCCAGGTAGGGTACACAAGTGGCCTATATATTTTTTGATTTAGCTAGGCAAGTCAGTTAAGAACTAATAATTATTTGCAATGATGGCCTACAACCTGAACCTGGACAATGCTGGGTCAATTGTGCGCCGCCCTATGGGACCAATCAATGCCAGATGTGATACAGCCTGGATTTGAACCAGGGACACTGCACTGAGATGCAGTGTCTTAGACCGCTGCACCACTCGGGAGCCCTATCGCCATTTCAACATAATTATTATATCAAATGGTAGGCTATAGCCTACAATGGCATTCAAAGTAATACATAGTCTGCCTACTTGATGGGCAAAAATTAAAATGTAGTCTTATCATTCTCCACATTTAATGTCATTTTTATTGTGGACTCCGAAAAACAGAAGCACGCGAGGGAGTTCCATAACTTTCATTTAAAATGTTAACTCGCGCAGCGCTCCAGACCCTGGAACTGAGCATGAGTAAGACCCTTCGTTTGATATGGTTATCCATGAGAAAAGTCGACATTACAATACAGTTTACTCACCTCTGATCGAATTTATCTAAAGCACTCTAGTACGCCTAAAGTTATTTTACAATGCGTTGTCGCCGTTATAGCGCGGTTCTAGCGCGTTAATATGCTTTATGGAAAAAGTGTCTCCATAATGACCAATCTAAATAGCCTAAATACAACTGCTAAAACTGCTTCTCAGTCTCCGTGACTCAGCCTGCAGCACACACTCAGTGCTCTCAATGCACACACACTCCTCTGGCCCTCCCCCAATTCAATTAAAATGGCTTTATTGGCATGGGAAACATATGTTTACATTGCCAAAGCAAGTGAAATAGATAATAAACAAAAGTGAATTAAACAATAAAAAATCAACAGTAAACATTACACTCACAAAAGTTCAGTCACTCACTCAATCAGCAGCAGGTCACAGTGAAAAATATATATATTAAGAAAAATGCCAAGGCGGCCGCGGTGCAATTTAGAAGTACACCAAAAACGCTACACCCATGAACAATACATTTTCACCCGCAACATAGTTTTCAATGTTGGCCAATTTTCGGAAAAACTCGACCATGGCAACCCTGCTGGGCTCCCAAACTCACACGTCACGCATCACATTACCGCCATCTACTGGTCTGGAGGCTTCTTGGCGGAGTTGGCGCGTTGACCACCAGAAAAAAACGATTTCTTTATTAGCTACCTCTCCTGCGGTAAACACGGATAGGATTGCAAGTCATGCCATGCAAGAGGAAGATAATTGCCTACATCAGTTTACAAATGCTCTCCCGGGCTTTGTTTTAAAAAATCCGTGTTGCTTTTGGAAAGCAATCCTGCAAGTAGATGTCATATGTGTTGCAATGTCTCCCCTTTGCGGTTTCCGTAAGATTGACACTCACCAACAACAGATCGATAGAGTACCACAGTATGATGATTCATGACACCCCAAAAACTGGTGGTCAAACAAGGAAATTGTTCCAGACGTTTTTCCACCATTCGTTTTTCCCATAGGGGATATTAGAAAACACTTGCAATAAGGGATGTGTTTCATTTAGGCTTATTCTGGTGTGACATTTTGATAACTGTAAATCTCTCTAGGACAAGGTGAAGTTTATCAAAATAAAATGCTAATTAGCTGCTAATGTGGCTATCATAAAGAACTACAAATGCCACGATGATCTGGACGAGACTGCCGAATTGAGGCAAAGGTAAGAATTTCTGGATTGGCTAAATTCAGTAATTAATATTTTGTCAACATTTATTTGAATTGACTGTCTTGAGCACGTTTTAAATTGACACAATAACTGTTAGCAAAGGAGTCAGCTAGAAATTACATGCAGGTGCTTGCAGAGAAGGCTTTATTTTAATTTTTTTATTTAACCTTTATTTAAGGGAAAGGGGACTCAAGCTTTGGAGAAGGAGTGGCAGCCATGTGAAATCTGTTCTGCAACCCCACATATCTGCCCAAGGGGGGAGCCACAACCCTGGCAGTGAGGAAAACATAAACACAGTTATTGATCTCCTTGACAAGAGGTGAAATATTACAATATGACAATAGGTGTGTGTCTCTATAGCTCTTTCTTAATCTATACATGACGTGTTTGTGTGTGTCTATGTGTGTACCGGTGTGTGCATGTGTGCGCTCACACCATGTGTCTGTATACAGAAAATATGTGCTTGTGTCTGTGTTGCTGTAATACCCTCATTAAGCCATTTATTAGGCCAGAGAAAGCTTCTCAGGTCACCGTAGGAAACAGCTACTGTAGCGACAGAGCCCATCCTCTCTCCACTCTACCTGCTGCTGTTCTCTCATTTAGCAAACCGCTCACACGTGTTCTCTCTACTATTCCCAACTGACCTGAGCTACCAATAACAATACCTGCCAGAGCACCTGTAGGCATTACAGATTACAGGAAGGCTTTATTTTTTATTTTTTTATTTAACCTTTATTTAAGGGAAAGGGGATACCTAGTCAGTTGCACAACTAAATGCATTCAACTGAAATGGGTCTTCCACATTTAACCCAACTCCTGAATCAGTGAGGTGCGGAGGACTGCTTTAATCGACATTGGCGCCCAGGGAACAGTGGGTTAACTGCCTTGCTCATGGGGCAGAACAACATATTAGTACATTATCAGCTCGGGGATTCGATCTAGCAACCTTTCTGATTTGTAGTCTTGCATGTCTACTTTGATGCTAATTAGCATTTTCGAATCTGAGTGTAAATAGAGCCAAATATATTAATACAAGTCACGTTGTCTGAGAGAGATTTACATGGTTATTAAAACGTCACACCAGGGTAAACCTACACGAAACACAGCCCTCATTTGAAGTGTTTTCTAAAATCCCCTATGGGAAAAATGAACGGTGTAAAAACGATTGGAACCATTTTCCTGTTTGACCGCTAGGTTTTATGGGTATTTTGACACCACTGTGGGAATCTATAGCCTTTGCTTTCAGCGCTAACTCACCTGGTGGTGCAGGTGTGCGTATGGCCGCCAACCGAGGGGGCCGATGCGGCTCAGGTTAAGTTTAGCTTCTTCAGTCAAAGGTAAAGTTCTGCTTCTTGAGTCGTACATAAAATATGGATAAAGACTGACATTTAATACCACTTCATCCAAATATAATCACGTTAGGCTAGTCAAATTCACGCAGTTTAAAGACCTTGTTCCTCTAAAGTGAACCCCGAAGGCGGGAAAACCCATAGCCTAGTAAAAATAAGTATGCCTAGTCTGTGGGACCATACAAACACACATGTATGAGTTATCCTTAGTTCTATAACATGCTAAAATTAATACATTGCATTGCATATGATACAAAGTTTAACCCCTAAAATGATGGATGTCACTGAAGGCATTAATTTCCAAAATTATGTTTATTAGGCCAAGTATTTTGTATGACCCAATAACCTGCACCCCTCCCCCAAAGGTCAATTGAATAAATTAAACACACAAGGTCATTAAACATCGGAAACTCAAAGCATTAGCATATCAGTATATCAGCATTAGTATAAATTGGTCACATCAAAAGAACACCAATTACACTCTGTGATGGAAGATTGTAGGGCTTGTTATAGACTAGCTAGGCTATGTTTTTTTCTGCAATTACATTACATAAATTATAGCCATATTATGAACAACAGTGTAGCCTCCTCTAACAGACCATTTATCCCTGACAAGTCATACAATTATATACAGGCTCCTTGTAGTGGCTGGAATGGAATCAATGGAAAGGAGTCAAACAGGTGGTTTCCATATGTTTGCGTGTTTGACACCTACCATTAATTCCATTCCAGCCATCACAATGAGCCCATCCTCCTCTTTTTAAAAACTACATTTAGAATGACAAAACATGACATTTACAAAAACTGTCACTCAAAACAATTCTTACAGCGATATCAAACCTTTCCTTGAGATACATTCAGTATACGGAAGTATTAATTTCTTAATTCAACAAGTAATCTGTATTCAAAAAGGGTAAAGCAATCTCTTTCATACACTCTGCCAGTCCTAAAAAAACGGAAATAGGCAGGCCCATTGTTATCAAGTTGACTATGCTGAGAGGAATAGTGGCCAAGGAACCCATAGATGGAGGAAAAAATGTTTTTGAAATGCTAAAAATACATAGGGTACTTCCTATTCACATTTTATACAGTAGGACAATGAATGGGCATATGTGACTGGAGTTACAGCTGTATTGTGCTTAGATGGTTATGGTTAACCTGTTCTCTCTACTATTCCCAACTGACCTGAGCTACCAATAACAATACCTGCCAGAGCACCTGTAGGCATTACAGATGTAGGATCTTAATTTGATGCCACTGTTGCAGAGAACATTCCTGCAATGCAGGAAATGAAAAACGTGTAGTTTGTTTTAGGTTTAAAGAGGCTCCTGAAGTTTGATATTTCAATGCACTTTCACATTTCAGACTTGATTTTCCCTTACAAAAAATGTATCAACCAATACAAAAATATCCATTAATTATAATCCACATAATAATTCATATTTCGGCCTCCCGGGTGGCGCAGTGGTTAAGGGCGCTGTATTGCAGCGCCAGCTGTGCCACCAGAGACTCTGGGTTCGCGCCCAGGCTCTGTCGTAACCGTCCGCGACCGGGAGGGTCCGTGGGGCAACCTACAATTGGCCTAGCGTCGTCCGGGTTAGGGAGGGCTTAGCCGGTAGGGATATCCTTGTCTCATCGCGCACCATAAACTCCTGTGGTGGGCCGGGCGCAGTGCGCGCTAACCAAGGTTGCCAGGTGCACGGTGTTTCCTCCAACACATTGGTGCGGCTGGCTTCTGGGTTGGATGCACGCTGTGTTAAGAAGCAGTGCGGCTTGGTTGGGTTGTGTATCGGAGGATGCATGACCTTCAACCTTCGTCTCTCCCGAGCCCGTACGGGAGTTGTAGCGATGAGACAAGATAGTAGCTACTAAACAATTGGATACCACGAAATTGGGGAGAGAAGGGTAAAAAATTCAACAAATAAAAATAAAACATATTTCCTGTTACTGCAGGATTATTTTCCCACTGTCGCAAACTGGCTCAAATTAAGATCATACATCTGTACAGTGCAGGTCAACCAACAAAACCTCTAATGAGGATGTAGAGCTCATGAAGGGGCATGACAAGAATTCAATCAAACCTTTGATGCTGAACAGTCACACTGAGGAAAAATCATGCTATTATTCAACTATAAAAAAAATTGATACGGGTGTGCCATTACTCAAACATATTCACTGGGTGAAAGTAAACAAAATTACAGTAAACTTGATGTCAATGAAGGGTGCAGTTTTGCAGTGTACAATCAGATTGCTCCACTGTGTGAGTTGAATTGGTAACACTTTTTTGGTTAGTCCATCTATAGATGCTTAGTAACATTTCAACTAACTATCTACTGACTCTGGCCCTAACCTTAAACCTTATCCTAACCCTTAATTTAACCCTAACCCTAACCATAATCCTTATTCTAAACCTAACGCTAACCCTAACCGTAAACTTAGCAAGCAGTTGCTTATCAACAGTTTGTTTATAGTATGACAATCTCCAGAGCATCTACTATCAGGATTCTCCAAATAAAGTTTGACTGAATCTTCCCCTTTTTAAAATCACTGACTCATATTTCAGACACATTCCTTTGTTCATTACATTTTTTTTAAATAACCATAGTAGTGAGTGCATACACTTTCATACTGGTCCCTCATGGGAATCAAACCCACAACCCTGGCATTTACAAGTGCCATGCTCTACCAACTGACCCATACAAGACCACAGCCAAAGTATTGTTGCAAACCCACATGAAGGTATCCAAGATGGGATTCCATACTGTCGTTTTTAAAAAGTTACCTGTGGAAGGCATAGTGGAGGGCAATGAACCCCAGAGCCGGAGGCAAGGCAAACAGCAGGTCACAGGGTGGCGGATACTCCTCCATCTGCTCCATGTCTCTCCAGGTGACCCCAGGAGGCAGCCAGTACTCATGCTTCCACAGATCAGGCAAGAGGTCCATGCTGGATGGAGACAGGAAGAGGGATAAGTGGCTTAATGATATATAATTGATTACTGCTGAATGAGTTGGAGCAGAATAAACTTCAGTATCCCAGGGCCATTTTCTTTGTGTGTGTGTGTGTGTGTGTGTGTGTGTGTGTGTGTGTGTGTGTGTGTGTGTGTGTGTGTGTGTGTGTGTGTGTGTGTGTGTGTGTGTGTGTGTGTGTGTGTGTGTGTGTGTGTGTGTGTGTGTGTGTGTGTGTGTGTGTGTGTGTGCGTACCTGTATTCATGGCTTTGTGATTATTTTAAGCTATGCAAGAATTTAGCTCGATGCTCAGTACTTTGACATTTAATCAAATACTGAATCATGTGACTATGCTATGGTTTGCAGGGGTCATTGATTTAACAATTAAAAACCCATCAGTACTGCTGAAAAGTTAACTTCAGGCTATAGTTTGACATAATTTTTAAAAGAAATGCGATCATGAGAAGCAATCATTTTTGTTAAAACAAAGGTAATTAACGAGATCAATCCATGTTGTTATTATAGTGGAGTCAAATATGCAACTGTATCTGTCCTGGTTGGCCTATATGAAAGATATATTATTCATGTTTGTTAAATTTGTTGACTGGTGATTCTATGAATAACTATATTTATATTGAGAACTAATATTTCAGGTGAAAACAGTTGCAACAAGAACAGTTATTACTGTAAATGTAATGTGATGTTATTACGACGACCTACCTGTCAGAGATTTGATGCAGTAATTGAGGATTGCGTTGCCGAAGAGAAAGACGAATCACCGATGAATCAATATAACTGGACGTTTTTCCTCTCTGGTGATCAATAGCAGATTAACAACTGTGCTGTGAACGTTTGATTCCACTGTTACCCAAGCGGCAACAAAAGGGGCGTGTTCAGTTAATGCAGCCTACTTAGGAAAAATGAGTCTATCTGTCAGTAATTGCAAAATGTAAATGAAATTTGCAATAATAGAATATTGATTGTTATTGGGTTATCCACAACAACTTTTTTGAGGATAACACTGTCCAATCTTGAAACCAGACCGAAGGTTATGTCAAGTGGGCCGGCGCTAGCCTTTTGTAGCATGGTCGAATACCCACCAGGCACGCAGGGCCGGCGCTAGCCTTTTGTAGCATGGTCGAATACCCACCAGGCACGCAGGGCCGGCGCGCTAGCCTTTGTAGCATGGTCGAATACCCACCAGGCACGCAGAGCCGGCGCTAGCCTTTTGTAGCATGGTCGAATACCCACCAGGCACGCAGGGCCGGCGCTAGCCTTTTGTAGCATGGTCGAATACCTACCAGGCACGCAGAGCCGGCGCTAGCCTTTTGTAGCATGGTCGAATACCCACCAGGCACGCAGGGCCGGCGCTAGCCTTTTGTAGCATGGTCGAATACCCACCAGGCACGCAGGGCCGGCGCTAGCCTTTTGTAGCATGGTCGAATACCCACCAGGCACGCAGGGCCGGCGCTAGCCTTTTGTAGCATGGTCGAATACCCACCAGGCACGCAGGGCCGGCGCTAGCCTTTTGTAGCATGGTCGAATACCCACCAGGCACGCAGGGCCGGCGCTAGCCTTTTGTAGCATGGTCGAATACCCACCAGGCACGCAGGGCCGGCGCTAGCCTTTTGTAGCATGGTCGAATACCCACCAGGCACGCAGAGCCGGCGCTAGCCTTTTGTAGCATGGTCGAATACCCACCAGGCACGCAGAGCCGGCGCTAGCCTTTTGTAGCATGGTCGAATACCCACCAGGCACGCAGAGCCGGCGCTAGCCTTTTGTAGCATGGTCGAATACCCACCAGGCACGCAGAGCCGGCGCTAGCCTTTTGTAGCATGGTCGAATACCCACCAGGCACGCAGAGCCGGCGCTAGCCTTTTGTAGCATGGTCGAATACCCACCAGGCACTCAGGGCCGGCGCTAGCCTTTTGTAGCATGGTCGAATACCCACCAGGCACGCAGGGCCGGCGCTAGCCTTTTGTAGCATGGTCGAATACCCACCAGGCACGCAGGGCCGGCGCTAGCCTTTTGTAGCATGGTCGAATACCCACCAGGCACGCAGGGCCGGCGCTAGCCTTTTGTAGCATGGTCGAATACCCACCAGGCACGCAGAGCCGGCGCTAGCCTTTTGTAGCATGGTCGAATACCCACCAGGCACGCAGAGCCGGCGCTAGCCTTTTGTAGCATGGTCGAATACCCACCAGGCACGCAGGGCCGGCGCTAGCCTTTTGTAGCATGGTCGAATACCCACCAGGCACGCAGAGCCGGCGCTAGCCTTTTGTAGCATGGTCGAATACCCACCAGGCACGCAGAGCCGGCGCTAGCCTTTTGTAGCATGGTCGAATACCCACCAGGCACGCAGGGCCGGCGCTAGCCTTTTGTAGCATGGTCGAATACCCACCAGGCACGCAGGGCCGGCGCTAGCCTCTTGTAGCATGGTCGAATACCCACCAGGCACGCAGGGCCGGCGCTAGCCTTTGTAGCATGGTCGAATACCCACCAGGCACGCAGGGCCGGCGCTAGCCTTTTGTAGCATGGTCGAATACCCACCAGGCACGCAGAGCCGGCGCTAGCCTTTGTAGCATGGTCGAATACCCACCAGGCACGCAGAGCCGGCGCTAGCCTTTGTAGCATGGTCGAATACCCACCAGGCACGCAGGGCCGGCGCTAGCCTTTTGTAGCATGGTCGAATACCCACCAGGCCCGCAGGGCCGGCGCTAGCCTTTTGTAGCATGGTCGAATACCCACCAGGCACGCAGAGCCGGCGCTATCCTTTGTAGCATGGTCGAATACCCACCAGGCACGCAGGGCCGGCGCTAGCCTTTGTAGCATGGTCGAATACCCACCAGGCACGCAGAGCCGGCGCTAGCCTTTGTAGCATGGTCAAATACCCACCAGGCACGCAGGGCCGGCGCTAGCCTTTTGTAGCATGGTCGAATACCCACCAGGCACGCAGGGCCGGCGTTAGCCTTTTGTAGCATGGTCGAATACCCAGCAGGCACGCAGGGCCGGCGCTAGCCTTTGTAGCATGGTCGAATACCCACCAGGCACGCAGGGCCGGCGCTAGCCTTTTGTAGCATGGTCGAATACCCACCAGGCACGCAGAGCCGGCGCTAGCCTTTTGTAGCATGGTCGAATACCCACCAGGCACGCAGAGCCGGCGCTAGCCTTTTGTAGCATGGTCGAATACCCACCAGGCACGCAGGGCCGGCGCTAGCCTTTTGTAGCATGGTCGAATACCCACCAGGCACGCAGGGCCGGCGCTAGCCTTTTGTAGCATGGTCGAATACCCACCAGGCACGCAGGGCCGGCGCTAGCCTTTTGTAGCATGGTCGAATACCCACCAGGCACGCAGGGCCGGCGCTATCCTTTTGGAGCATGGTCGAATACCCACCAGGCACGCAGAGCCGGCGCTAGCCTTTTGTAGCATGGTCGAATACCCACCAGGCACGCAGAGCACTATGTTTTCTGTCAATATACCTTGCAAAAAGAATGCTTAATAAACTACTCTAAGGGGGGCCCTATACATCTGTGATTTTTCCCCCCCCAGAATACTGTTTTATAGTTTCCCATATCCTCTTTTCTCAGTTTTATTTTACCTGGTTTTAGATTTGTTGTTTTTCACTCTCAAAATTACAATTGTTCAAAGAGAAACAACGAAATTTGATGTTCTGAGTGCATGTCAATGCTTAAATCACATCCGAAGATACATTTTTTTTTAGGTCTGGTAGAAAACAAACAAATGTTGATTTCTTTGTGTAATTCCCCTTTAATTGTGCATCTATTGAGGGAGGAATGTGCCGGTCTAACGATGGTTCTGTCTGATGCTGCACATTTCATGGCAAAGTTAGCAAACAACAAATAATAGATACAAATGATGTACTTATAATATACTTCTGCCAGGTAGGACTACTTGGTACTTAAAATTGAATTGATAAGGTTTTAGGGAAAGTATTTCTGTCAACCCACGACAGTTATCCCATCAACATCACCACGAAGTGATAGACAAACACGCGCACCACACAGGCAGACAGGAGCAGGATTGCTAGAAATTAATTAATTAATTAGATTTAGCATTTTAAGCTAATAGTGTCTAACTAGGGGTGGGATAATGTCAATGTTGCGTTGATTAAATAGTAGTTATGCACATATTTTCACTTGTTTTTTATAGGGAATACATACTGAAATATGTATTTTCTAAGCATGTCAGCCATGCAAAATGTTTCAAGACTTCTGTATTATTTTATACAGTGTGTCAATGCTTTGGTCTGCGCTAGTGAATGAAGAGCCCCATTGGCGTTGTGCCTACCAGGTTACTACATTGTGTGAACCCACTGTGGCACAATCTGCATCGGTAATTGCTTGCCTAATGAGATGAGAGGTGTGGCTGTTATTCAGAGCATCCTATTGGGCTCCCTTCAACTGGAAGCAATTAGCATGCACTTTTAATTTGGTTATAACTATTTTTCATATTACAATAGCAGCATGTGTCACTGGTAACACGCCATTCATTTACATTGTTTAAGGTGTAATTACAAAGGGCCAATGGATATACCTTCACAGAGGCCCATTGTTAATTGTTGTAGGTCAGTCACTCACTAGGAGGTGGAATTGCAGGATAGATATTTGAATTACGTTCCTGGAGTTTGCAGTGTGTACACCAATGTACCTGATAATTGTACTGGAAATGTCATGAGTCAGGGCAGAGAGTTTTTCCTGGTCACGTCACATGGTGTTTATATGCCAACGGCATCATCACATGTAATGAGTTCATGGGTTTCTGTTTGTCTGTTTGCATTCCCACAAATCAATGCTGGAGATGCCACAAACTACGAAGGACTGGCACAGAATGGAGCTGTAAGTACCCCAGATTACCAGAAGAGGTCCTCGGTTAGCAGAAATAGAAAAGACTACCAGCTCTGAACTCATTGTCCACCTCTAGAAATTGTCCTGACTTGACACAAGAGGATAAGACAAGACTAATGCTTGCTACTAAGCAAGTTAATATCATTCATATTGGGACCAATTTATTAAGATCAAATACATCAAATCTAACAATCAAGCTGTTCACAAATCATGATACCATATACCGGTAGGTGGAGGTAGAGGCTGCTTACAAGCATCAGTTCCATACAGTATCAAGCATCAGTTCCATACAGTATCAAGCATCAGTTCCATACAGTATTTATCTGAGGGTGATCTGTCTCTCTGGGAGGACTGATCCTCTGGAATTAGCTTTATGAGGCACCTATAGATTATTCAATAGATTACGTTTGCTTTAAATCTCACTGCTACTGATAGAGAACAACAGAGGGGACAACCTGTTCTAAAAGGAAATCAGAAATGTCACTGGTTGCATCACTGCCTACATCCCTGCCTACGCCACTGCCTACATCACTGCCTACATCTCTGGTTGCATCAATGCCTACATCACTGCCTACATCTCTGGTTGCATCAGTGCCTACATCACTGTCTACATCACTGTCTACATCACTGCCTGCATCTCTGGTTGCATCAATGCCTACATCACTGCCTACATCACTGTCTACATCACTGCCTACATCTCTGGTTGCATCAATGCCTACATCACTGCCTACATCTCTGGTTGCATCACGGCCTACATCACTGCCTACATCTCTGGTTGCATCAATGCCTACATCACTGCCTGCATCTCTGGTTGCATCACTGCCTACATCTCTGGTTGCATCAATGCCTACATCACTGCCTGCATCTCTGGTTGCATCACTGCCTACGTCACCGCCTGCATCACTGCCTACATCTCTGGTTGCATCACTGCCTACATCACTGTTTACGTCACTGCCTACATCTCTGGTTGCATCACTGCCTACATCACTGCCTACATCTCTGGTTGCATCAATGCCTACATCACTGCCTGCATCTCTGGTTGCATCACTGCCTACATCACTGCCTGCATCACTGCTTGCATCACTGCCTACATCTCTGGTTGCATCAATGCCTACATCACTGCCTACATCTCTGGTTACATCACTGCCTGCATCTCTGGTTGCATCACTGCCTACATCACTGCCTACATCTCTGGTTGCATCAATGCCTACATCACTGCCTACATCTCTGGTTGCATCAATGCCTACATCACTGCCTACATCATCACTGCCTGCATCTCTGGTTGCATCACTGCCTACATCACTGCCTACATCTCTGGTTGCATCAATGCCTACATCACTGCCTACATTACTGCCTACATCACTGCCTGCATCTCTGGTTGCATCACTGCCTACATCACTGCCTACATCTCTGGTTGCATCAATGCCTACATCACTGCCTACATTACTGTCTACATCACTGCCTGCATCTCTGGTTGCATCACTGCCTATGTCACTGCCTACATCTCTGGTTGCATCAATGCCTACATCACTGCCTACATCTCTGGTTGCATCACGGCCTACATCACTGCCTACATCTCTGGTTGCATCAATGCCTACATCACTGCCTACATCTCTGGTTGCATCACTGCCTATGTCACTGCCTACATCTCTGGTTGCATCACTGCCTACATCACTGCCTGCATCTCTGGTTGCATCACTGCCTACATCACTGCCTGCATCTCTGGTTGCATCACTGCCTACATCACTGGTTGCATCACTGCCTACATCACTGCCTGCATCACTGCCTACATCTCTGGTTGCATCACTGCCTACATCACTGTTTACGTCACTGCCTACATCTCTGGTTGCATCACTGCCTACATCACTGCCTACAGTACATCACTGCCTACATTACTGCCTCATCTGCTTCTTGGCCACATCCCCTGGCATAATAAGTAGCTAGCAAGATGGAGATCAGAGATTATTTTGAAAGAGTGCAGATCACACTCTTTAAAAACCACTGCAAAGGTTTTGCCTGAAAACCTTGGTTTTGTGTCGCGACTTCTGGCACGTCTACCTCGTGATTTGTTGGGAGAGTTGTCTGTCTGAAGATGACCCATCCCTTATCAAAGTTACCAAGAGAATCATATCTACCAGACCCTAGTTACTGTTGTCGCCTAGGGTCAAATCTACCACACCCTAATTACTGTTGTCACCTAGGGTCATATCTACCAGACCCTAGGTACTGTTGTCACCTAGGTCACATCTACCAGACCCTAGTCACTGTTGTCACCTAGGGTCATATCTACCAGACCCTAGTTACTGTTGTCACCTAGGGTCATATCTACCAGACCCTAGTCACTGTTGTCACCTAGTCACATCTACCAGACCCTAGTCACTGTTGTCACCTAGGGTCACATTTACCAGACCCTAGTTACTGTCTTCACCTAGGGTTACATATTCCAGACCCTAGTCACTGTTGTCACCTAGGTTCACATCTACCAGACCCTAGGTACTGTTGTCGCCTAGGGTCACATCTACCAGACCCTAGTCACTGTTGTCACCTAGGGTCACATCTACCAAACCCTAGTCACTGTTGTCACCTAGGGTTACATCCATCAGACCCTAGCTACTGTTGTCACCTAGGGTTACATATTCCAGACCCTAGTCACTGTTGTCACCGAGGGTCAAATCTACCACACCCTAGTTACTGTTGTCACCTAGGGTCATATCTACCAGACCCTAGTCACTGTTGTCACCTAGGTTCACATCTACCAGACCCTAGGTACTGTTGTCGCCTAGGGTCACATCTACCAGACCCTAGCTACTGTTGTCACCTAGGGTTACATATTCCAGACCCTAGTTGCTGTCTTCACCTAGGGTTACATATTCCAGACCCTAGTCACTGTTGTCACCTAGGTTCACATCTACCAGACCCTAGGTACTGTTGTCGCCTAGGGTCACATCTACCAGACCCTAGTCACTGTTGTCACCTAGGGTTACATCCATCAGACCCTAGCTACTGTTGTCACCTAGGGTTACATATTCCAGACCTTAGTCACTGTTGTCACCTAGGGTTACATCTATCAGACCCTAGCTACTGTTGTCACCTAGGGTTACATATTCCAGACCCTAGTCACTGTTGTCACCTAGGGTCAAATCTACCACACCCTAGTTACTGTTGTCACCTAGGGTCATATCTACCAGACCCTAGGTACTGTTGTCACCTAGGGTCATATCTACCAGACCCTAGTCACTGTTGTCACCTAGGTTCACATCTACCAGACCCTAGGTACTGTTGTCGCCTAGGGTCACATCTACCAGACCCTAGCAACTGTTGTCACCTAGGGTTACATATTCCAGACCCTAGTTACTGTCTTCACCTAGGGTTACATATTCCAGACCCTAGTTACTGTCTTCACCTAGAGTCACATCTACCAGACCCTAGGTACTGTTGTCACCTAGGGTCATATCTACCAGACCCTAGTCACTGTTGTCACCTAGGTTCACATCTACCAGACCCTAGGTAGGTACTGTTGTCGCCTAGGGTCACATCTAATAGACCCTAGTCACTGTTGTCACCTAGGGTCACATCTCCCAAACCCTAGTCACTGTTGTCACCTAGGGTTACATCCATCAGACCCTAGCTACTGTTGTCACCTAGGGTTACATATTCCAGACCCTAGTCACTGTTGTCACCTAGGGTTACATCTATCAGACCCTAGTTACTGTCTTCACCGAGGGTCACATCTACCAGACCCTAGGTACTGTTATCACCTAGGGTCACATCTACCAGACCCTTGGTACTGTTGTCGCCTAGGGTCACATCTACCAGACCCTAGTCACTGTTGTCACCTAGGGTCATATCTACCAGACCCTCGTTACTGTTGTCACCTAGGGTCATATCTACCAGACCCTAGTCACTGTTGTCACATAGGGTCACATCTACCAGACCCTAGTCACTACTGTTGTCACCTAGGGTCATATCTACCAGACCCTAGTCACTGTTGTCACCTAGGGTCACATCTACCAGACCCTAGTCACTACTGTTGTCACCTAGGGTTACATCTACCAGACCATAGTCACTGTTGTCACCTAGGGTCACATCTACCAGACCCGAGCTACTGTTGTCACCTAGGGTTACATCTATCAGACCCTAGCTACTGTTGTCACCTAGGGTTACATATTCCAGACCCTAGTCACTGTTGTCACCTAGGGTCAAATCTACCACACCCTAGTTACTGTTGTCACCTAGGGTCATATCTACCAGACCCTAGTCACTGTTGTCACCTAGGTTCACATCTACCAGACCCTAGGTACTGTTGTCGCCTAGGGTCACATCTACCAGACCCTAGTCACTGTTGTCACCTAGGTTCACATCTATCAGACCCTAGCTACTGTTGTCACCTAGGGTTACATATTCCAGACCCTAGTTACTGTCTTCACCTAGGGTTACATATTCCAGACCCTAGTCACTGTTGTCGCCTAGGGTCACATCTACCAGACCCTAGTCACTGTTGTCACCTAGGGTTACATCCATCAGACCCTAGCTACTGTTGTCACCTAGGGTTACATATTCCAGACCTTAGTCACTGTTGTCACCTAGGGTTACATCTATCAGACCCTAGCTACTGTTGTCACCTAGGGTTACATATTCCAGACCCTAGTCACTGTTGTCACCTAGGGTCAAATCTACGACAACCTAGTTACTGTTGTCACCTAGGGTCATATCTACCAGACCCTAGGTACTGTTGTCACCTAGGGTCATATCTACCAGACCCTAGTCACTGTTGTCACCTAGGTTCACATCTACCAGACCCTAGGTACTGTTGTCGCCTAGGGTCACATCTACCAGACCCTAGCTACTGTTGTCACCTAGGGTTACATATTCCAGACCCTAGTTACTGTCTTCACCTAGAGTCACATCTCCAGACCCTAGTTACTGTTGTCACCTAGGGTCATATCTACCAGACCCTAGTCACTGTTGTCACCTAGGTTCACATCTACCAGACCCTAGGTACTGTTGTCACCTAGGGTCACATCTACCAGACCCTAGTCACTGTTGTCACCTAGGGTTCATATCTACCAAACCCTAGTCACTGTTGTCACCTAGGGTTACATCTATCAGACGCTAGCTACTGTTGTCACCTGGGGTTAAATATTCCAGACCCTAGTTACTGTCTTCACCTAGGGTCACATCTACCAGACCCTAGTCACTGTTGTCACCTAGGGTCATATCTACCAGACCCTTGGTACTGTTGTCGCCTCACATCTACCAGACCCTAGGTTGTCACCTAGAGTCATATCTACCAGACCCTAGTTACTGTTGTCACCTGGGTCATATCTACCAGACCCTAGTCACTGTTGTCACCTAGGGTCACATCTACCAGACCCTAGTTACTGTTGTCACCTAGGGTCATATCTACCAGACCCTAGTCACTGTTGTCACCTAGGGTCACATCTACCAGACCCTAGCTACTGTTGTCACCTAGGGTTACATATTCCAGACCCTAGTTACTGTCTTCACCTAGGGTCACATATTCCAGACCCTAGTTACTGTCTTCACCTAGAGTCACATCTACCAGACCCTAGGTACTGTTGTCACCTAGGGTCATATCTACCAGACCCTAGTCACTGTTGTCACCTCGGTTCACATCTACCAGACCCTGGGTACTGTTGTCGCCTAGGGTCACATCTACCAGACCCTAGTCACTGTTGTCACCTAGGGTCACATCTACCAAACCCTAGTCACTGTTGTCACCTAGGGTTACAACCATCAGACCCTAGCTACTGTTGTCACCTAGGGTTACATATTCCAGACCCTAGTCACTGTTGTCACCTAGGGTTAAATATTCCAGACCCTAGTTACTGTCTTCACCTAGGGTCACATCTACCAGACCCTAGTCACTGTTGTCACCTAGCGTCACATCTACCAGACCCTTGGTACTGTTGTCACCTAGCGTCACATCTACCAGACCCTTGGTACTGTTATCGCCTAGGGTCACATCTACCAGACCCTTGTCACTGTTGTCACCTAGGGTCATATCTACCAGACCCTAGTTACTGTTGTCACCTAGGGTTACATCTACCAGACCATAGTCACTGTTGTCACCTTGGGTCACATCTACCAGACCCGAGCTACTGTTGTCACCTAGGGTTACATATTCCAGACCCTAGTTAATGTCTTCACCTAGGGTTACATATTCCAGACCCTAGTCACTGTTGTCACCTAGGTTCACATCTACCAGACCCTAGGTACTGTTGTCGCCTAGGGCCACATCTACCAGACCCTAGTCACTGTTGTCACCTAGGGTCACATCTCCCAAACCCTAGTCACTGTTGTCACCTAGGGTTACATCCATCAGACCCTAGCTACTGTTGTCACCTAGGGTTACATATTCCAGACCCTAGTCACTGTTGTCACCTAGGGTTACATCTATCAGACCCTAGCTACTGTTGTCACCTAGGGTTACATATTCCAGACCCTAGTCACTGTTGTCACCTAGGGTCAAATCTACCACACCCGAGTTACTGTTGTCACCTAGGGTCATATCTACCAGACCCTAGTCACTGTTGTCACCTAGGTTCACATCTACCAGACCCTAGGTACTGTTGTCACCTAGGGTCACATCTACCAGACCCTAGTCACTGTTGTCACCTAGGGTTACATATTCCAGACCCTAGTTACTGTCTTCACCTAGGGTTAAATATTCCAGACCCTAGTCTCTGTTGTCACCTAGGGTTACATCCATCAGACCCTAGCTACTGTTGTCACCTAGGGTTACATATTCCAGACCCTAGTCACTGTTGTCACCTAGGGTCAAATCTACGACAACCTAGTTACTGTTGTCACCTAGGGTCATATCTACCAGACCCTAGGTACTGTTGTCACCTAGGGTTATATCTACCAGACCCTAGTCACTGTTGTCACCTAGGTTCACATCTACCAGACCCTAGGTACTGTTGTCGCCTAGGGTCACATCTACCAGACCCTAGCTACTGTTGTCACCTAGGGTTACATATTCCAGACCCTAGTTACTGTCTTCACCTAGAGTCACATCTACCAGACCCTAGGTACTGTTGTCACCTAGGGTCATATCTACCAGACCCTAGTCACTGTTGTCACCTAGGTTCACATCTACCAGACCCTGGGTACTGTTGTCGCCTAGGGTCACATCTACCAGACCCTAGTCACTGTTGTCACCTAGGGTCATATCTACCAAACCCTAGTCACTGTTGTCACCTAGGGTTACATCTATCAGACGCTAGCTACTGTTGTCACCTGGGGTTAAATATTCCAGACCCTAGTTACTGTCTTCACCTAGGGTCACATCTACCAGACCCTAGTCACTGTTGTCACCTAGGGTCATATCTACCAGACCCTTGGTACTGTTGTCGCCTAGGGTCACATCTACCAGACCCTTGGTACTGTTGTCGCCTAGGGTCACAGCTACCAGACCCTAGTCACTGTTGTCACCTAGAGTCATATCTACCAGACCCTCGTTACTGTTGTCACCTCGGGTCATATCTACCAGACCCTAGTCACTGTTGTCACCTCGTCACATCTACCAGACCCTAGTTACTGTTGTCACCTAGGGTCATATCTACCAGACCCTAGTCACTGTTGTCACCTAGGGTCACATCTACCAGACCCTAGCTACTGTTGTCACCTCGGGTTACATATTCCAGACCCTAGTTACTGTCTTCACCTAGGGTTACATATTCCAGACCCTAGTTACTGTCTTCATCTAGAGTCACATCTACCAGACCCTAGGTACTGTTGTCACCTAGGGTCATATCTACCAGACCCTAGTCACTGTTGTCACCTCGGTTCACATCTACCAGACCCTGGGTACTGTTGTCGCCTAGGGTCACATCTACCAGACCCTAGTCACTGTTGTCACCTAGGGTCACATCTACCAAACCCTAGTCACTGTTGTCACCTAGGGTTACAACCATCAGACCCTAGCTACTGTTGTCACCTAGGGTTACATATTCCAGACCCTAGTCACTGTTGTCACCTAGGGTTAAATATTCCAGACCCTAGTTACTGTCTTCACCTAGGGTCACATCTACCAGACCCTAGTCACTGTTGTCACCTAGCGTCACATCTACCAGACCCTTGGTACTGTTATCGCCTAGCGTCACATCTACCAGACCCTTGGTACTGTTATCGCCTAGGGTCACATCTACCAGACCCTTGTCACTGTTGTCACCTAGGGTCATATCTACCAGACCCTCGTTACTGTTGTCACCTAGGGTTACATCTACCAG
The DNA here is from genome assembly GCF_023373465.1 of Oncorhynchus keta. Classification (NCBI taxonomy): domain Eukaryota; kingdom Metazoa; phylum Chordata; class Actinopteri; order Salmoniformes; family Salmonidae; genus Oncorhynchus; species Oncorhynchus keta. The sequence continues at coordinate 16,087,488 of NC_068435.1, forward strand.
ACCATAGTCACTGTTGTCACCTTGGGTCACATCTACCAGACCCGAGCTACTGTTGTCACCTAGGGTTACATATTCCAGACCCTAGTTAATGTCTTCACCTAGGGTTACATATTCCAGACCCTAGTCACTGTTGTCACCTAGGTTCACATCTACCAGACCCTAGGTACTGTTGTCGCCTAGGGCCACATCTACCAGACCCTAGTCACTGTTGTCACCTAGGGTCACATCTCCCAAACCCTAGTCACTGTTGTCACCTAGGGTTACATCCATCAGACCCTAGCTACTGTTGTCACCTAGGGTTACATATTCCAGACCCTAGTCACTGTTGTCACCTAGGGTTACATCTATCAGACCCTAGCTACTGTTGTCACCTAGGGTTACATATTCCAGACCCTAGTCACTGTTGTCACCTAGGGTCAAATCTACCACACCCGAGTTACTGTTGTCACCTAGGGTCATATCTACCAGACCCTAGTCACTGTTGTCACCTAGGTTCACATCTACCAGACCCTAGGTACTGTTGTCACCTAGGGTCACATCTACCAGACCCTAGTCACTGTTGTCACCTAGGGTTACATATTCCAGACCCTAGTTACTGTCTTCACCTAGGGTTAAATATTCCAGACCCTAGTCTCTGTTGTCACCTAGGTTCACATCTACCAGACCCTAGGTACTGTTGTCGCCTAGGGTCACATCTACCAGACCCTAGTCACTGTTGTCACCTAGGGTCATATCTACCAGACCCTAGGTACTGTTGTCACCTAGGGTCACATCTACCAAACCCTAGTCACTGTTGTCACCTAGGGTTACATCTATCAGACGCTAGCTACTGTTGTCACCTAGGGTTAAATATTCCAGACCCTAGTTACTGTCTTCACCTAGGGTCACATCTACCAGACCCTAGTCACTGTTGTCACCTAGGGTCATATCTACCAGACCCTTGGTACTGTTGTCGCCTAGCGTCACATCTACCAGACCCTTGGTACTGTTATCGCCTAGGGTCACATCTACCAGACCCAATCACTGTTGTCACCTAGGGTCATATCTACCAGACCCTCATTACTGTTGTCACCTAGGTTCACATCTACCAGACCCTAGGTACTGTTGTCGCCTAGGGTCACATCTACCAGACCCTAGCTACTGTTGTCACCTAGGGTTACATATTCCAGACCCTAGTTACTGTCTTCACCTAGGGTTACATATTCCAGACCCTAGTCACTGTTGTCACCTAGGTTCACATCTACCAGACCCTAGGTACTGTTGTCGCCTAGGGTCACATCTACCAGACCCTAGTCACTGTTGTCACCTAGGGTTACATCCATCAGACCCTAGCTACTGTTGTCACCTGGGGTTACATATTCCAGACCTTAGTCACTGTTGTCACCTAGGGTCACATCTACCAGACCCTTGGTACTGTTATCGCCTAGGGTCACATCTACCAGACCCTAGTCACTGTTGTCACCTAGGGTCATATCTACCAGACCCTCGTTACTGTTGTCACCTAGGTTCACATCTACCAGACCCTAGGTACTGTTGTCGCCTAGGGTCACATCTACCAGACCCTAGCTACTGTTGTCACCTAGGGTTACATATTCCAGACCCTAGTTACTGTCTTCACCTAGGGTTACATATTCCAGACCCTAGTCACTGTTGTCACCTAGGTTCACATCTACCAGACCCTAGGTACTGTTGTCGCCTAGGGTCACATCTACCAGACCCTAGTCACTGTTGTCACCTAGGGTTACATCCATCAGACCCTAGCTACTGTTGTCACCTAGGGTTACATATTCCAGACCTTAGTCACTGTTGTCACCTAGGGTTACATCTATCAGACCCTAGCTACTGTTGTCACCTAGGGTTACATATTCCAGACCCTAGTCACTGTTGTCACCTAGGGTCAAATCTACCACACCCTAGTTACTGTTGTCACCTAGGGTCATATCTACCAGACCCTAGGTACTGTTGTCACCTAGGGTCATATCTACCAGACCCTAGTCACTGTTGTCACCTAGGTTCACATCTACCAGACCCTAGGTACTGTTGTCGCCTAGGGTCACATCTACCAGACCCTAGCTACTGTTGTCACCTAGGGTTACATATTCCAGACCCTAGTTACTGTCTGTCACCTAGAGTCACATCTACCAGACCCTAGGTACTGTTGTCACCTAGGGTCATATCTACCAGACCCTAGTCACTGTTGTCACCTAGGTTCACATCTACCAGACCCTAGTACTGTTGTCACCTAGGGTCACATCTACCAGACCCTAGTCACTGTTGTCACCTAGGGTCATATCTACCAAACCCTAGTCACTGTTGTCACCTAGGGTTACATCTATCAGACGCTAGCTACTGTTGTCACCTGGGGTTAAATATTCCAGACCCTAGTTACTGTCTTCACCTAGGGTCACATCTACCAGACCCTAGTCACTGTTGTCACCTAGGGTCATATCTACCAGACCCTTGGTACTGTTGTCACCTAGGGTCACATCTACCAGACCCTTGGTACTGTTGTCGCCTAGGGTCACATCTACCAGACCCTAGTCACTGTTGTCACCTAGGGTCATATCTACCAGACCCTCGTTACTGTTGTCACCTCGGGTCATATCTACCAGACCCTAGTCACTGTTGTCACCTAGGGTCACATCTACCAGACCCTAGTTACTGTTGTCACCTAGGGTCATATCTACCAGACCCTAGTCACTGTTGTCACCTAGGGTCACATCTACCAGACCCTAGCTACTGTTGTCACCTCGGGTTACATATTCCAGACCCTAGTTACTGTCTTCACCTAGGGTTACATATTCCAGACCCTAGTTACTGTCTTCATCTAGAGTCACATCTACCAGACCCTAGGTACTGTTGTCACCTAGGGTCATATCTACCAGACCCTAGTCACTGTTGTCACCTCGGTTCACATCTACCAGACCCTGGGTACTGTTGTCGCCTAGGGTCACATCTACCAGACCCTAGTCACTGTTGTCACCTAGGGTCACATCTACCAAACCCTAGTCACTGTTGTCACCTAGGGTTACAACCATCAGACCCTAGCTACTGTTGTCACCTAGGGTTACATATTCCAGACCTTAGTCACTGTTGTCACCTAGGGTTACATCTATCAGACCCTAGCTACTGTTGTCACCTAGGGTTACATATTCCAGACCCTAGTCACTGTTGTCACCTAGGGTCAAATCTACAGACCCTAGTTACTGTTGTCACCTAGGGTCATATCTACCAGACCCTAGGTACTGTTGTCACCTAGGGTCATATCTACCAGACCCTAGTCACTGTTGTCACCTAGGTTCACATCTACCAGACCCTAGGTACTGTTGTCGCCTAGGGTCACATCTACCAGACCCTAGCTACTGTTGTCACCTAGGGTTACATATTCCAGACCCTAGTTACTGTCTTCACCTAGAGTCACATCTACCAGACCCTAGGTACTGTTGTCACCTAGGGTCATATCTACCAGACCCTAGTCACTGTTGTCACCTAGGTTCACATCTACCAGACCCTAGGTACTGTTGTCACCTAGGGTCACATCTACCAGACCCTAGTCACTGTTGTCACCTAGGGTCATATCTACCAAACCCTAGTCACTGTTGTCACCTAGGGTTACATCTATCAGACGCTAGCTACTGTTGTCACCTGGGGTTAAATATTCCAGACCCTAGTTACTGTCTTCACCTAGGGTCACATCTACCAGACCATAGTCACTGTTGTCACCTAGGGTCATATCTACCAGACCCTTGGTACTGTTGTCGCCTAGGGTCACATCTACCAGACCCTTGGTACTGTTGTCGCCTAGGGTCACATCTACCAGACCCTAGTCACTGTTGTCACCTAGAGTCATATCTACCAGACCCTCGTTACTGTTGTCACCTCGGGTCATATCTACCAGACCCTAGTCACTGTTGTCACCTAGTCACATCTACCAGACCCTAGTTACTGTTGTCACCTAGGGTCATATCTACCAGACCCTAGTCACTGTTGTCACCTAGGGTCACATCTACCAGACCCTAGCTACTGTTGTCACCTCGGGTTACATATTCCAGACCCTAGTTACTGTCTTCACCTAGGGTTACATATTCCAGACCCTAGTTACTGTCTTCATCTAGAGTCACATCTACCAGACCCTAGGTACTGTTGTCACCTAGGGTCATATCTACCAGACCCTAGTCACTGTTGTCACCTAGGTTCACATCTACCAGACCCTGGGTACTGTTGTCACCTAGGGTCACATCTACCAGACCCTAGTCACTGTTGTCACCTAGGGTCATATCTACCAGACCCTAGGTACTGTTGTCACCTAGGGTCACATCTACCAACCCTAGTCACTGTTGTCACCTAGGGTTACATCTATCAGACGCTAGCTACTGTTGTCACCTAGGGTTAAATATTCCAGACCCTAGTTACTGTCTTCACCTAGGGTCACATCTACCAGACCCTAGTCACTGTTGTCACCTAGGGTCATATCTACCAGACCCTTGGTACTGTTGTCACCTAGCGTCACATCTACCAGACCCTTGGTACTGTTGTCACCTAGGGTCACATCTACCAGACCCTAGTCACTGTTGTCACCTAGGGTCATATCTACCAGACCCTTGGTACTGTTGTCGCCTAGGGTCACATCTACCAGACCCTAGTCACTGTTGTCACCTAGAGTCATATCTACCAGACCCTCGTTACTGTTGTCACCTCGGGTCATATCTACCAGACCCTAGTCACTGTTGTCACCTCGTCACATCTACCAGACCCTAGTTACTGTTGTCACCTAGGGTCATATCTACCAGACCCTAGTCACTGTTGTCACCTAGGGTCACATCTACCAGACCCTAGCTACTGTTGTCACCTAGGGTTACATATTCCAGACCCTAGTTACTGTCTTCACCTAGGGTTACATATTCCAGACCCTAGTTACTGTCTTCATCTAGAGTCACATCTACCAGACCCTAGGCACTGTTGTCACCTAGGGTCATATCTACCAGACCATAGTCACTGTTGTCACCTAGGTTCACATCTACCAGACCCTAGGTACTGTTGTCGCCTAGGGTCACATCTACCAGACCCTAGTCACTGTTGTCACCTAGGGTCACATCTACCAAACCCTAGTCACTGTTGTCACCTAGGGTTACAACCATCAGACCCTAGCTACTGTTGTCACCTAGGGTTACATATTCCAGACCTTAGTCACTGTTGTCACCTAGGGTTACATCTATCAGACCCTAGCTACTGTTGTCACCTAGGGTTACATATTCCAGACCCTAGTCACTGTTGTCACCTAGGGTCAAATCTACGACACCCTAGTTACTGTTGTCACCTAGGGTCATATCTACCAGACCCTAGGTACTGTTGTCACCTAGGGTCATATCTACCAGACCCTAGTCACTGTTGTCACCTAGGTTCACATCTACCAGACCCTAGGTACTGTTGTCGCCTAGGGTCACATCTACCAGACCCTAGCTACTGTTGTCACCTAGGGTTACATATTCCAGACCCTAGTTACTGTCTTCACCTAGAGTCACATCTACCAGACCCTAGGTACTGTTGTCACCTAGGGTCATATCTACCAGACCCTAGTCACTGTTGTCACCTAGGTTCACATCTCAGACCCTAGGTACTGTTGTCACCTAGGGTCACATCTACCAGACCCTAGTCACTGTTGTCACCTAGGGTCATATCTACCAAACCCTAGTCACTGTTGTCACCTAGGGTTACATCTATCAGACGCTAGCTACTGTTGTCACCTGGGGTTAAATATTCCAGACCCTAGTTACTGTCTTCACCTAGGGTCACATCTACCAGACCATAGTCACTGTTGTCACCTAGGGTCATATCTACCAGACCCTTGGTACTGTTGTCGCCTAGGGTCACATCTACCAGACCCTTGGTAGTTACTGTTGTCGCCTAGGGTCACATCTACCAGACCCTAGTCACTGTTGTCACCTAGAGTCATATCTACCAGACCCTCGTTACTGTTGTCACCTCGGGTCATATCTACCAGACCCTAGTCACTGTTGTCACCTAGTCACATCTACCAGACCCTAGTTACTGTTGTCACCTAGGGTCATATCTACCAGACCCTAGTCACTGTTGTCACCTAGGGTCACATCTACCAGACCCTAGCTACTGTTGTCACCTCGGGTTACATATTCCAGACCCTAGTTACTGTCTTCACCTAGGGTTACATATTCCAGACCCTAGTTACTGTCTTCATCTAGAGTCACATCTACCAGACCCTAGGTACTGTTGTCACCTAGGGTCATATCTACCAGACCCTAGTCACTGTTGTCACCTCGGTTCACATCTACCAGACCCTGGGTACTGTTGTCGCCTAGGGTCACATCTACCAGACCCTAGTCACTGTTGTCACCTAGGGTCACATCTACCAAACCCTAGTCACTGTTGTCACCTAGGGTTACAACCATCAGACCCTAGCTACTGTTGTCACCTAGGGTTACATATTCCAGACCCTAGTCACTGTTGTCATCTAGGGTTACATCTATCAGACCCTAGGTACTGTTGTCGCCTAGGGTCACATCTACCAGACCCTAGTCACTGTTGTCACCTAGGGTCATATCTACCAGACCCTAGGTACTGTTGTCACCTAGGGTCACATCTACCAATCCCTAGTCACTGTTGTCACCTAGGGTTACATCTATCAGACGCTAGCTACTGTTGTCACCTAGGGTTAAATATTCCAGACCCTAGTTACTGTCTTCACCTAGGGTCACATCTACCAGACCCTAGTCACTGTTGTCACCTAGGGTCATATCTACCAGACCCTTGGTACTGTTGTCGCCTAGCGTCACATCTACCAGACCCTTGGTACTGTTATCGCCTAGGGTCACATCTACCAGACCCTTGTCACTGTTGTCACCTAGGGTCATATCTACCAGACCCTCGTTACTGTTGTCACCTAGGGTTACATCTACCAGACCATAGTCACTGTTGTCACCTTGGGTCACATCTACCAGACCCGAGCTACTGTTGTCACCTAGGGTTACATATTCCAGACCCTAGTTACTGTCTTCACCTAGGGTTACATATTCCAGACCCTAGTCACTGTTGTCACCTAGGTTCACATCTACCAGACCCTAGGTACTGTTGTCACCTAGGGTCACATCTACCAAACCCTAGTCACTGTTGTCACCTAGGGTTACATCTATCAGACGCTAGCTACTGTTGTCACCTAGGGTTAAATATTCCAGACCCTAGTTACTGTCTTCACCTAGGGTCACATCTACCAGACCCTAGTCACTGTTGTCACCTAGGGTCATATCTACCAGACCCTTGGTACTGTTGTCGCCTAGCGTCACATCTACCAGACCCTTGGTACTGTTATCGCCTAGGGTCACATCTACCAGACCCTAGTCACTGTTGTCACCTAGGGTCATATCTACCAGACCATAGTCACTGTTGTCACCTAGGTTCACATCTACCAGACCCTAGGTACTGTTGTCGCCTAGGGTCACATCTACCAGACCCTAGTCACTGTTGTCACCTAGGGTCACATCTCCCAAACCCTAGTCACTGTTGTCACCTAGGGTTACATCCATCAGACCCTAGCTACTGTTGTCACCTAGGGTTACATATTCCAGACCCTAGTCACTGTTGTCACCTAGGGTTACATCTATCAGACCCTAGCTACTGTTGTCACCTAGGGTTACATATTCCAGACCCTAGTCACTGTTGTCACCTAGGGTCAAATCTACCACACCCTAGTTACTGTTGTCACCTAGGGTCACATCTACCAGACCCTAGCTACTGTTGTCACCTAGGGTTACATATTCCAGACCCTAGTTACTGTCTTCACCTAGGGTTACATATTCCAGACCCTAGTCACTGTTGTCACCTAGGTTCACATCTACAAGACCCTAGGTACTGTTGTCGCCTAGGGTCACATCTACCAGACCCTAGTCACTGTTGTCACCTAGGGTTACATCCATCAGACCCTAGCTACTGTTGTCACCTAGGGTTACATATTCCAGACCCTAGTCACTGTTGTCACCTAGGGTCAAATCTACCACACCCTAGTTACTGTTGTCACCTAGGGTCATATCTACCAGACCCTAGGTACTGTTGTCACCTAGGGTCATATCTACCAGACCCTAGTCACTGTTGTCACCTAGGTTCACATCTACCAGACCCTAGGTACTGTTGTCGCCTAGGGTCACATCTACCAGACCCTAGCTACTGTTGTCACCTAGGGTTACATATTCCAGACCCTAGTTACTGTCTTCACCTAGGGTTACATATTCCAGACCCTAGTTACTGTCTTCACCTAGAGTCACATCTACCAGACCCTAGGTACTGTTGTCACCTAGGGTCATATCTACCAGACCCTAGGTACTGTTGTCGCCTAGGGTCACATCCACCAGACCATAGTCACTGTTGTCACCTAGGGTCAAATCTACCACACCCTAGTTACTGTTGTCACCTAGGGTCACATCTACCAGACCCTAGCTACTGTTGTCACCTAGGGTTACATATTCCAGACCCTAGTTACTGTCTTCACCTAGGGTTACATATTCCAGACCCTAGTCACTGTTGTCACCTAGGTCACATCTCTGACCTAGGTACTGTTGTCACCTAGGGTCACATCTACCAGACCCTAGGTCACTGTTGTCACCTAGGGTTACATCCATCAGACCCTAGCTACTGTTGTCACCTAGGGTTACATATTCCAGACCCTAGTCACTGTTGTCACCTAGGGTCAAATCACCACACCCTAGTTACTGTTGTCACCTAGGGTCATATCTACCAGACCCTAGGTACTGTTGTCACCTAGGGTCATATCTACCAGACCCTAGTCACTGTTGTCACCTAGGTTCACATCTACCAGACCCTAGGTACTGTTGTCTAGGGTCACATCTACCAGACCCTAGCTACTGTTGTCACCTAGGGTTACATATTCCAGACCCTAGTTACTGTCTTCACCTAGGGTTACATATTCCAGACCCTAGTTACTGTCTTCACCTAGAGTCACATCTACCAGACCCTAGGTACTGTTGTCACCTAGGGTCATATCTACCAGACCCTAGGTACTGTTGTCGCCTAGGGTCACATCCATCAGACCATAGTCACTGTTGTCACCTAGGGTCATATCTACCAGACCCTAGGTACTGTTGTCACCTAGGGTCACATCTACCAAACCCTAGTCACTGTTGTCACCTAGGGTTACATCTATCAGACGCTAGCTACTGTTGTCACCTAGGGTTAAATATTCCAGACCCTAGTTACTGTCTTCACCTAGGGTCACATCTACCAGACCCTAGTCACTGTTGTCACCTAGGGTCATATCTACCAGACCCTTGGTACTGTTGTCGCCTAGGGTCACATCTACCAGACCCTTGGTACTGTTGTCGCCTAGGGTCACATCTACCAGACCCTAGTCACTGTTGTCACCTAGGGTCATATCTACCAGACCCTCGTTACTGTTGTCACCTAGGGTCATATCTACCAGACCCTAGTCACTGTTGTCACCTAGTCACATCTACCAGACCCTAGTTACTGTTGTCACCTAGGGTCATATCTACCAGACCCTAGTCACTGTTGTCACCTAGGGTCACATCTACCAGACCCTAGCTACTGTTGTCACCTCAGGTTACATATTCCAGACCCTAGTTACTGTCTTCACCTAGGGTTACATATTCCAGACCCTAGTTACTGTCTGTCACCTAGAGTCACATCTACCAGACCCTAGGTACTGTTGTCACCTAGGGTCATATCTACCAGACCCTAGTCACTGTTGTCACCTCGGTTCACATCTACCAGACCCTAGGTACTGTTGTCACCTAGGGTTACATCTACAGACCCTAGTCACTGTTGTCACCTAGGGTCACATCTTCCAAACCCTAGTCACTGTTGTCACCTAGGGTTACAACCATCAGACCCTAGCTACTGTTGTCACCTAGGGTTACATATTCCAGACCCTAGTCACTGTTGTCACCTAGGGTTACATCTATCAGACCCTAGCTACTGTTGTCACCTAGGGTTACATATTCCAGACCCTAGTCACTGTTGTCACCTCGGTTCACATCTACAAGACCTTAGATACTGTTGTCGCTTAGGGTCACATCTACCAGACCCTAGTCACTGTTGTCACCTAGGTTCACATCTACCAGACCCTAGGTACTGTTGTCGCCTAGGGTCACATCTACCAGACCCTAGCTACTGTTGTCACCTAGGGTTACATATTCCAGACCCTAGTTACTATCTTCACCTAGGGTCACATCTACCAGACCCTAGGTACTGTTGTCACCTAGGGTCATATCTACCAGACCCTAGTCACTGTTGTCACCTAGGGTCACATCTACCAGACCCTAGGTACTGTTATTACCTAGGTTCACATCTACCAGACCCTAGGTACTGTTGTCGCCTAGGGTCACATCTACCAGACCCTAGTCACTGTTGTCACCTAGGGTCATATCTACCAGACCCTAGGTACTGTTGTCACCTAGGGTCATATCTACCAGACCCTAGTCACTGTTGTCGCCTATATTGGAAATCGATTGCATTGATTTGAGACTCAGTCCTTCCCACAAGCTGCTTCACGAAAGTCCACTTCTTCTTCCCAAACCAACCACCTTGGAATGGTCTGCCAGAGGAGTGCAGGCTTGCAGATTCTGTGCTTGCTGATAAAATGACTGCTGAAAAAACACGTTCATAAAGATGTTTTTAATGTAGGATTACAATGTATGATTTTAATGAGCTGTCTTAAGTCATTTTCCTTCCTCCGGTCTTTGTTTCTTTGTTTGTACTTTTATTTAATTGTATTATTTGTGACCTGTATTGAAAAGCGCTATACAAATAAAGTTATTATTATTATTATGAAGCAGACTATCTAATACTGCATTCAAATAGGCTACTCATGATGACAGGACCAAACCGGATGTAATTGTTTTCAATGAGACAGGGACATCAAATTCCATCCACGTGTTCTCCTTCTCTAGCTACAGATGTAGGATCTTAATTTGACCCAATTTGCTGCAGCAGGAAAATAATCCTGCAGCAACAGAAAATGTGAATTATTATGTGGATTATAATTAATATTTTTGTAGGGGTTGATACATTTTTCATAAGTGAAACTTCAGAAACCTTTTTAAACCTCAAATACACTACAAGTTCTCATGCAACAGGGTGATCAAATTAAGATCCTACATATGTAGCTACTTTTTTTGGTCTCATCCAAGTCCATCCAAAGGTTAGGGCAACATCCCCCTTGAACCTGCTTCAGGGTCCCAAAACTCTCCACATACCTCTTTTTCTCCCAAACCCTCCTACACCAGGGCATAGTCAAACTGACCCCTCTCCAACGGGTCCCTGGGGTCGTTGGTCCAGGAGGTGGCAGTCATATTGTTGTAGGGGTCCAGCAGGATGCGGATGCAGCGTACTATTAGGAAGAGCAGGAGGAGCAGCAGGAGGCCCACGAAGCACAGGGCCATACCCTGTTCCACGTGGCCTGCTACGGGCAGCAGCCCCGTGCCTGAGGGGCTCCTGGGGAAACTTGCTGGGGTCGGGGACAACAGTTCATAGTGTTCATAGTCCAGCCAGGAGGGCACATCACTCATCTTGGAGTTGGAGTGTCAGAAATGTGACCTACACTGAAAAATGTAATTTGCTGTTAAGATTCTTTTGTTTTGTTTTCGAATTAAGGTAGAAAACAGAGTTTGGGTATGAAAAACAGTTTGGGTATCGGTCATCATCTAAAAGGTGCCTTTGTGTGGAGTGGATGGGGGAATTTGGGGGTAAATTCAGTTCACCCTTTGACCGCATAGGCAACAACAGTGATAGAAGCCAAACAGGGATGACTTGATGATAAGCAGTCCTATGGATTCATGAACACTTCAGTAAACCAATAACAGACAAGTTGGAACAGGCTCACTGGGGCTTAATTCATATTCAAGGACTTGTCGTGTTCTGGTGTCCATGTTGGATTGTAACAGCCAAGGAACACAGACCTGTACAGTACATACAAGCTGAATGTGACAGTTGTACCAACGTCCTCCCCACGTACCACTTGCACTGGCAAATGTAGATTCTCTAACCTGTCAAATCGACTTCTTTAAGCAATGGTCCAACTATGCCGGGGGCCTTGTGAATAATTAGAAACAGGAGGCGGGGCGAGGGGGATACATCTAACTGAGTGGTTGAAGAGGAATTGTGGATCAATGACCTAGTATATAGTGCTTGTATGTTCAAATGTTCATAGCTTAATAATAAGCTTCAGGTCAGGGTAAGTGGAGTGAGAGATTTTCATAAGAAGCTTGGCTCTGTGGGCCAATATGACCAGAGAGAGTATTTCTTATCCCCAAACTAATAATAACATTATAACCGACTCATAAAGTCCATTGATATTTCTGACTGGGCTCACCAATACGTTAGAAGTACTGTAACACAGCAAATGTCTGTATTGTATTGCTATGAATTCTTATCCTTGGATCAGTAGTTAAAACGCCTGGTTGGTTATTGCCAGAAAGATGATTGAAGAGTGATTGCAAGGTCTAATTGACAGGTCAGCTTGAACAGGAATAGAGTAGTCAGAGACATCTCTTCACTGTTGGGCTGAATAATTGCTCCTCTCTGTTGGGGATGCCATGGTCATTCATCATTCGCTCCAACGATGCTGTGTGTCTCCATTTGGGACTCTTCAGCGGACAACCTGAAAGAAAAAGCAACCGAGTCAAACAAAACACTACAGTCAATCGGTGCCCAGCATGAAGTGAACAACTTGAGGAGCTCGGTTTATTCTACTGTATGAAGGCATGATTTAAAGTAATGTTCAGACTTCAGATAACACAAACAAACGTCTGCAAGTCCAACACTTCTGTGTATTTCATCTCAGAGGATGAACTCAAACATTTGTCTCAAACACTTCAGACTGGCGTAAGAAAGTCAGCAACACAATGCGCATAGGACTAGACACTGATCCCAGGGAAATCCTTGTGATGCCAAGAACTCAGTCTTGTTCAGAAAAGCCAATCCATTTTAATGAGTGATGTAAACTTAGCAGGAGCAGCTCACTGCAGTCTGCTATGTCTATTCCATGAGGCTTCTCCTCCTCTCCAGCTCCTCACAAAGACAAGTTAATAGCCCTGCATGGGCTCAGGACAGGCTGAAAGCTTTAATGGAGACTGGATAAAATAAGGAGATGATACCCTGGTCCTGTCATTTATCAAATAGCTCCAGCTTATAGGGTTGGACAGTTGAGAAAAACAAAATAAAATGCTTGATCAACGTTGAGTGCATAAATTCAACATGTCAGACTCCGTGGTGAATGACTACAGGGCAAAGAAAGGGTGATAGGAAATCTCAATCCTGAACAGTAATGGGCCAGGGGCAAGTTCTATTGACTTCTATTAACTTGAAAACAGGACCAAAAAGTAAGGAAAATATGTAAGAAATTATTAATGCAAAAAATATATATAAGCGCAGGGGTGTGAAGAAAACAGAACAGAGCACAACCATGAATGTTTGGAATAACCACATTAAAGTGATTGTCTTGAAAAGCAAACAAATACAGCTTCCGCCTTCTTCTGGTTCCTAAGCATTAGATCAATCATTTAGGTGGCTGTCCAGATGTGCACTTGAACACACCAAGACTCAGAGCCATGGTCACAGCAGCATCACAGAGCCATGGTCACAGCAGCATCACAGAGCCATGGTCACAGTAACATCACAGAGCCATGGTCACAGCAACATCACAGAGCCATGGTCACAGCAGCATCACAGAGCCATGGTCACAGCAGCATCACAGAGCCATGGTCACAGTAGCATCACAGAGCCATGGTCACAGCAACATCACAGAGCCATGGTCACGGCAACATCACAGAGCCATGGTCACAGTAGCATCACAGAGCCATGGTCACAGTAGCATCACAGAGCCATGGTCACAGTAGCATCACAGAGCCATGGTCACAGTAGCATCACAGAGCCATGGTCACAGCAGCATCACAGAGCCATGGTCACAGCAGCATCACAGAGCCATGGTCACAGTAGCATCACAGAGCCATGGTCACAGCAGCATCACAGAGCCATGGTCACAGCAGCATCACAGAGCCATGGTCACAGCAGCATCACAGAGCCATGGTCACAGTAGCATCACAGAGCCATGGTCACAGCAGCATCACAGAGCCATGGTCACAGCAGCATCACAGAGCCATGGTCACAGTAGCATCACAGAGCCATGGTCACAGTAGCATCACAGAGCCATGGTCACAGCAGCATCACAGAGCCATGGTCACAGTAGAATCACAGAGCCATGGTCACAGCAGCATCACAGAGCCATGGTCACAGCAGCATCACAGAGCCATGGTCACAGTAGCATCACAGAGCCATGGTCACAGTAGCATCACAGAGCCATGGTCACAGTAGCATCACAGAGCCATGGTCACAGTAGCATCACAGAGCCATGGTCACAGCAGCATCACAGAGCCATGGTCACAGCAGCATCACAGAGCCATGGTCACAGCAGCATCACAGAGCCATGGTCACAGTAGCATCACAGAGCCATGGTCACAGTAGCATCACAGAGCCATGGTCACAGCAGCATCACAGAGCCATGGTCACAGCAGCATCACAGAGCCATGGTCACAGCAGCATCACAGAGCCATGGTTACAGCAGCATTACAGAGCCATGGTCATGAATACAGATGACAGAAGGCTACAAATCCACTAAACTGATCCTGGGCCAGACTAGGACCAGAAATCGGCCCTGGCATTTCTAACACACAGGCCCAATTTTTCCCCTGGGCCCCCCATTATTAGCCCAATTATGATAATTTAGCCCCCCAAAAAAACAAACAAGTTAGATGGGATCGCTGTGCTAAAAATGGACCAGCCCATCTAACATTTGCCCAAAATGCCAGATGACCAGTCTGCCCCTGAGCTCTGATCTCTAAGTTATTACATGTGCTGATGTGCATCACATACTGTAAAAACACTTGACGTCAGTGGCTTTGGCCTCGACTTTACATTTCCTCAAATTTAAATTCCATTGGCAGTGGCAGCTGTATGTTTTTTTGTCTGAACCAAAATGTTTATATGGTATGGTAGTTTACAGAATTTGGACCTAAATTAAATAGTAGCCTAAACGAAATATAATTTATAAAAGATTAGTTGGCCCGAAAACACGTGGACATTTACACCTTGAAAAAAGTGTTTTCAGCCATAGACACCCGTTATTTGCATGCAAAACGAATCAAAGTATTCAATACAATTTCTTCCCTATATCGTCGGCATCTGTATTTTATTAAACGTCTATAAAGTGGACAAAGTCTCTCAGAACCCTGAATAACTGACGACAATTGAACTGTTGAATTGATTGACTTACTTCGGTTTCGTGAAGTCTCTTGGTCGCGGCGGATGCGCAAGTCTTCTGGTGCACTTGACTGGAATCCCTTGTGAAGTCGTGTATTCAGCACCACGGTCAGCGCTCCTTTTATCACCGCTCTTGTTCGCGGTGTCCTATATGTTTGCGCGCAGTCTATCCAAGGGCCAGCATCTCCAAGCGTTCAACCCCTACCCCACTCATTCCCTCCCATCTCATCCACTTTCTCAACAGCTAGTACATAGGTACATAAGTGAAGGTAGACTCTTATGTACAGATGCGCTTAATTTAATATGACCTTGATTCTCACAGCAGGAAAATAATCCTGCAGCAACAGGACATGTTAATTATTATGTGGATTATAATTAGTGGGCATTTTTGTAGGGGTTGAGATCAAAGGGTTGGTGGAGATCATTGTTCATATGATTGCATAAAGTGCCTCGGGCTAAAAGGCCATCTCTTATGTAACATGAATGACCAGACCTATGAGTGACACTCAACCGCCAGCAGGGCCCCTCTCGCACCAATGCTCTGCCAGTATAGCCTACCACACGAGAAGTTACAATTCAGGAAGCACTTACATAAGCTCTTTACTTGACATGTAGCACAATGAAGGCTTTACTTGAAATGTAGGATAATGAAAGATGCCAAATCCCCATGATTTTGATTTTAAAGATCTAGAAACATTCAAAAGCTCAACTGTCCTTTTTAGTAAATGGACAAAAAATTGCCCTTATTATTCCCTCGCCTTTCAAACTTCTGTTAAGCCTATTTGATATTTGAGGGACAACTTGGTTGATCGGAAAGTATATATTTTGTTAAGTTACAGCCTTATTCTAAAATGGATTAAATAAACAAAAATACCCATCAATCTACACACAATACCCCATAATGAGGAAGTGAAAACAATTTTTTTTTTGCAAATGTATAAAAAAATAAAATACTTATTTACGTAACTATTCATTCAGACCTTTTGCTTTGAGACTCAAAATTGGGCTCAGGTGCATCCTGTTTCCATTGATCATCCTTGAGATGTTTCTACAACTTGATTGGAGTCCACCTGTGGTAAACTCAATTGATTAAACATGATTTGGAAAGGCACACACCTGTCTATATAAGGTCAACTGACAGTGCATGTTAGAGCAAAAACCAAGCAATGAGGTTGAAGGAATTGTCCGTAGAGCTCAGAGACAGGATTGTGTCGAGGCACAGATCTGGGGAAGGGTATCAAAACATTTCTGCAGCATTGAAGGTCCCCAAGAATACAGTGGCCTCCATCATTCTTGAATCGAAGAACCATCAAGAATCTTCCTAGATCTGTCCGCCCGGGAGGTGACCAAGAACCCGATGGTCACTCTGACAGAGCTCCAGAGTTCCTCAGTGGGGATGGGAGAACCTTCCAGAAGGACAACCATCTCTGCAGCGCTCCACCAATCAGGCCTTTAAGGTAGAGTGGCCAGACGGAAGCCACTCTTCAGTAAAGACACATGAAAGCCTAAAGGACTCTCAGACCATGAGAAACAAGATTATCTGGTCTGATGAAACCAAGATCGTCGTACACTTTGGCCTGAATCCCAAGCGTCACGTCTGGAGGAAACCTGGCACCATCCATATGGTGAAGCATGGTGGTGGCGGCATCATGCTGTGGGGATGTTTTCCAGCGGCAGGGACTGGGAGACTAGTCAGGATCAAGGGAAAGATGAACGGAGCAAAGTACAGAAAGGTCCTTGTTAAAAACCTGCAGAGTGCACAGGATCTCAGACTGCGGCGAAGGTTCACCTTCCAACAGGACAAAGACCCTAAGTACACACCTAAAACAACACAGGAGTGGCTTCGGGACAAGTCTTTGAATGTTCTTGAGTGGCCCAGCCAGAGTCCGGACTTGAACCCGATTGATCATCTCTGGAGAGACCTGAAAATAGCTGTGCAGCGACGCTCCCCATCCAACCTGACAGAGTTTGAGAGGTTCTGCAAAGAAGAATGGGAGAAATTACCCAAATACAGGTGTGCCAAGCTTGTAGCATCATACCCGAGAAGACTGAATGCTGTAATCGCTGCCAAAGGTGCTTCAACAAAGCACTGATTAAAGGGTCTGAATACTTATGTAAATATATAAAAAAAAAAAATATATTGTTTTATAAATTAGCGAACATTTCTACAAACTTATTTTTTGCTTTGTAATTATGGGGTATTGTATGTAGATTGATGGAAAAAAAATATTTTTAAAAACAATTTAATCAATTTTAGAACGAGGCTGTATTGTAACAAAATGTGGAAAAGTCAAGGGGTCTGAATACTCTCTGTACGACCTATGAAGATCTCATAATTGGAAGAAAGATTATACAGCACAAGGATCTCAGGGTGCTCTCGCTTCCAATTAATGAATGAATCCTCAGTTAAATGAATTACTACTTAACAATAACAGCCTATTATTGATTCAAAAACACTATGGGTCCTTAAAAGTTGTGTCTCAGATCTCTATGGGGTCACCCCGCTCCTCCGCTCTCTCCACTGGCTTCCAGTTGAAGCTCGCATCCGCTACAAGACCATGGTGCTTGCCTACGGAGCTGTGAGGGGAACGGCACCTCAGTACCTCCAGGCTCTGATCAGGCCCTACACCCAAACAAGGGCACTGCGTTCATCCACCTCTGGCCTGCTCGCCTCCCTACCACTGAGGAAGTACAGTTCCCGCTCAGCCCAGTCAAAACTGTTCGCTGCTCTGGCCCCCCAATGGTGGAACAAACTCCCTCACGACGCCAGGACAGCGGAGTCAATCACCACCTTCCGGAGACACCTGAAACCCCACCTCTTTAAGGAATACCTAGGATAGGATAAGTAATCCTTCTCACCCCCCCCCCCCCTTTAAGATTTAGATGCACTATTGTAAAGTGACTGTTCCACTGGATGTCATAAGGTGAATGCACCAATTTGTAAGTCGCTCTGGATAAGAGCGTCTGCTAAATGACTTAAATGTAATGTAATGTAATGGGTCTCCCTATAGGTTTAATTAATGGTCCCTGGTTCATTACAGACAGTTTAATGATGGGAGATAATCTCACGCCAAACTGCTCCGCCAGGTATTCCACCATGGAGGATAATAATTGATAGGAACCCCGCAGCTTGCAGAAAGGTTATTCAATATGCGTCGATATCAGTATTATTGTGATTATTGATGGTGCGCTGGGAGGAAGAACGTGAGCTTGGAGAGGGTCTGTTCTCACCTGTTACCCTGTCAACACCAGTATTGACTTACTGTAGATTCAACACTGTCAAACAGAGGTTGTGTTCCCCTGCTCAGATGTTGCATGTATCAACCAATGGTTGCGTGACGCGTCATCGAATGTGCTACAACATAATGATGTGGTTAGCTGATGTGTAAAATACCTATTTAGGCATTTCAGATCTGGCATGTGTCAGCAACATCTGAGCAGAGGAATGTGACCAAAGGCTATGAGGGATGGCAGTCAGGGCCATGGACAGCAAGCACCTAACCATCTAACCATTGAAGAAAGTAGACAGCGCCCACTTAATTAGGACCAAGCCATCGGGTCAATGGGCAGAACCGAACCATAACCAATCAGGACCATTAACAGCAGCTAAATAGTGAGAGAGCTAGACAGCGCTTGACAAACAGAAAACATCCCTATTGATTCCATCTGTTCTCCCTTTGGCCTATAGTGAATGACATGTCCTACTGCAAAGCACAGAATGCAGCCAGTAGTGTGTCGTCACTAATAGTAAAGTCACCCTCTAGTAGCGGGTGAAAATCAACGTTGAGCTGCAAGGCTTTGGGGTTGCTGAATGAAACTCCTTTCAACTCCACTTCGGTTCAGTGTGCCATTGCAAATACTGGATCAGGGCTTCAAAGGATCACAGTCACTCAAAGGTGAAGTTTTGTGTATAACCCCGATGTGGTACACATATTAAAGAGAAAGACGGACAGAGGAATAGGACTGATGGCCTCATCACAGGAGACAGCAGTGAAACAGGCTCCCCTGTTATTGACTATGTGTGTGAATATAAAAGCAGGTTTTATTTAAAACCGTATGAGGCTCAACGGCCAAATCCATTAACGGCTATCAAAGCGTGTCAGTTTACCCGGATCTCAATCCCATTGAGTACGTCTGGGACCTGTTGGATCGGAGGTTGAAGGCTAGGGCCATTCCCCCCAGAAATGTCCAGGAACTTGCAGGTGCCTTGGTGGAAGAGTGGGGTAACATCTCACAGCAATAACTGCCAAATCTGGTGCAGTCCATGAGGATGCACTGCAGTACTTAATGCAGCTGGTGGCCACACCAGACACTGACTTTTACTTTTGACCTCCCCCCTTTGTTCAGGGACACATTATTCAATTTGTTAGTCACATGTCTGTGGAACTTGTTCAGTTTGTCTCAGTTGTTGAATCTTGTTATGTTCATACAAATACTTATGTATATACAGATATTGAGTTTGCTGAAAACACATGAAGACATATTTTTTTTTGCTGTTTGTGTGTGATGCATTACAACAATAGACTACTAATATACCCCTAAAGAATGAACTTTGTGAATGACGGCTAATTAAAAACAGGGACAAAGCTTCAGCATCATACAGCATTCTTTATTCATGGCAGAAGTAAAACACATTGTTTTATGTCATTGTTAAAAACCAACAACAAAAATGGGAAAAATACAAACATTTATTTTGGTCGACTCAAATTAAGTGGATGGATGTAAACAAATGTGATCCTCTCGCATTTGAATACTAACTTGAGATCCACACGTGTACCTCAATTTCCACAAATCTCCCATCAACATGAATTCATGTTTGCATGAGCCAGAGTTGAGCATGTGTGTCTCAAGTTAGGATTCAACCAAGAGTGGAATCAGGTGATTTTACACTAAAAAACCCTCTTCTTAGATATACTGTATAGTATGAGGTTTCTGCCACTACAAGGGCTGATCACTTCAACTTCCTGTGAGCTTCGAGGAGTTGCCCCAACCCCCGTTCCAGGATCAGATATATTTATACCACATAAATGTTACATATAGGATTGGGCATAGGGAAATCTGATTCTAGGCCTTCAAATTGACCTTATCTGTCAACAACTAAACCTGAAAAATCTGGTTAATATAGTTAG